>NW_015652166.1:476721-502046 GCF_001515625.1 Sinocyclocheilus rhinocerous
GTATGCAGAGTTTCTATTTAGGCTATAACACGTGTGCAGCAGCGTTGAGCAATGCAGTGCTGAAATTTGCGTGCTCACGAATCCTCTCATTATAACACACGAATTGTAGACATTATGAAAGATTCATTATGCATATATTTATAGTGTTATAACAGAGATTTGTGAGATTGCGATGAACTGAGATGTCTCTTAGACACTGCAAATACTGCTATTTGCACTGAGAGTGTTGAAGAAAATCACAAATATATAAAAGCAGACGAAATACCCACCAAAGATACCGATAGGTTTATTCAAATTATTTTTCTAGGAAATGCTTCAAATGCCCACAAGGGAGCGCTGTTCCCCAATACACTACCTGCATAGGCAGAGAATATACAGTAGCTACACTACCAGTCAAAAGTTTTTGGACAGTACGATATTTAACGTTTTTTAAAGAATTATATTTTGCTCACCAAGCCTGCATTTATTTGATCCAAAACACAGCAAAAGTAGTGATATTGTGGAATATTTTTCTATTGAAAATAACTGCTTTGTATTTGAATATATTTTAAAATGTAATTAATTACTCCAGTCTTCAGTGTCACATGATCTTCAGAAATCATTCTAATATGCTGATTTGCTGCTCAAGAAACATTTTTATTTTTTTATTGTTATCAATATTTAAAACAGTTGAGTACATTTTTTCAGAACTCTTTGATGAATAGAAAGATCCAAAGATCAGCGTTTATCTTAAATAAAAAGCTTTTGTAGCATACACTATTACCATTCAAAAGCTTGGAGTCAGTATAATTTTTTTTTTTTGAAAGTATAGAAAGTAACACTTTTATATAGCAAGAATGCTTTAAATTGATCAAAAATGATGATAAAGACATAATGTTACAAAAGATTTCTATTTACTGCTGTTCTTCTGAACTTTCTATTCATCAAAGAAACCTGAAAAAAAACTACTCCGCTGTTTTCAACATAATAATAATAATAAATAAATGTTTTCTGAGCAGCAAATCAGCATATTAGAATGATTTCTGAAGATCATGTGACACTGAAGACTGGAGTAATGATGCTGAAAATACAGATTTGATCACAGAAATAAATTACATTTTAAAATATATTCAAATAGAAAACTGTTATTTTAAATAGTAAAAATATTTCAAAATTTTACTGTTTTTGCTGTACTTTGGATCAAATAAATGCAGGCTTGGTGAGCGGAAGAGAATTATTTAAAAAAACATTAACAATATTACTGTTCAAAAACTTTTTGTAGTGTATATGTACATTTCATTAAAAAGATATAACTATTAATCTGGTTCGTCGATGGTATAAGATGTTAATATCAAGGTACTCTGACATATATTGCATGCTGTGTTACAGTTCTGAAGACCATAAACATGTCATGGTATATGGTACTGTAAGGTTAATATGGTATTAAATTAAGATATTCCAATAATTTATCATGGTATCTTATCTGTTTTTATAGCCTAAAATTGAATGTCATGGCATATGTCTGTTGTCAGTTTTGTGCATTTTAAAGTTGAAGTTGACATTACAAACAATTAACCATATGATGATAGCTACTTGGACGCTTCTGCAGTGAGATCAGGTCCCAAGACAACAAAGGGAGCTGTTTGATGTGACAGATCTATGACAAAAATAAATATATATATATATATATATATATATATGTTAACAACAACCAACTGACCAATGAACATATGACCAACTACCTCTCATTTAAAAGAACCAAAAGTGCTCTTTCTGCCCTCCTTACAGGAGACAAACTGTTCAGCAATCTTTTTTCTGTTTACCCTGTCCAGCTTGTCTTTATGTACATTGCACACAGCAACACTGTTGAGGCGGGTTTGGGTCATGGTGCTGCGAAGCCATGTTTTCAGCCTCCGGAGGCTGCTGAAACTCCTTTCTGACTCTGCTGATGACACAGGCACAACTAGGAGGAGTCGGGTAACTGTTTCGACTTGGTCAAAGAGACCACGGACCTCTGGGGTCATCCCTTGAAGAACAGCAACAATTTCAGTACTAGACTGGAAGCTGTACTTCATTCTGAACAATGCAAGCTGAACTTTGAGGATGTCTGGGTTGATTTATGGGTACTGTTGGACAACACCATGTATCTTTCCAGTTAAGAGAACTTGTTCCAGGTGCCTTAACATTTGCATTCCCTCCTGCTCAAATCTTTCTCTAAACTGCATGTCAGCAACATCCAGAACTTTGTAGAATTCAGTCCTGTAGTAGTCAGAAGGGGACACATGTACATGTGCAGGAGCATTACCTGTGAAGCGCTGAGCTGGGATACGGACACGAGGAGAGGCAATAGGAGTGAGATGGAGTGTCTCACACATCCTTGTTGCTTTCGTGTAAAGAGCCTGAAAACTCTCTGTGTTTCTCTTTTTGCTGAAACTTTCCTTAACACAGGCAACAGCTGAAAGCATACCATCTAGGGTCTGTGTTCTGCTCTGGAGGGACATATTCAAAACCTCCAACTCCCCTGTGATCTCCAAAGCACATACAAGACCATTATTTTTTATTTTAATAAACTGGCAGATCATAACTTTAACTTTTAGATGTTTTAGGCTAGATGAAAATATCAACATTGCACCATGTTTGACTTGATGTGTTTTTTCTCCTCAATTAGTGCCGAAAGAAATAGCTTTACTCACCTTAACAACATCAGACCAATCAGATTTACGCTGCTGTGATTGGATACTGACCTTGTAAAGGGCTGAGACGTAACCTTATCTGTCCTTCTACCTGGTGACCCAAATTAACATCATACAAATGCATTTCTCCACAACATCACTTAAAGATGCAAGACATGTTCATCGGGGAAAACTACGCGTGGTAATTGTAATTTAAGATTACAGTTTTATCATTCTGTATTCTATACAGTTCTACATCACAGCCTGGTTGACATTACGGAAATGACTGTTTTAATTATTTATTAGATAATATTTATAGGTTATAGACCTTTAAGGTTTAGGTTACACCGTCACCGCGGGACAGACTTCGCGCGTATTTTTATCTGGCGCCAAACAGACGCTCACGAATAGTCCTTCGTCTGAGGAGACAAACACAGCAAGAGTAAGCTGTCATTATTAATCACTTCATTTTATCTTTTCACACCTTTAAAAAAGCTGGCGTTTGGTTTAAAAAGATTGCGCGTTTTAAGATGTTGGCATTGACTAACTGTTTAGTATCTCCACAGATTGTCGCCAGTTCAAGTTACACTTAAAATGTCATTCATTTACTTATTTACTTATGTATCTATGTGTTTTAAGGAACCTCTAACATAAAATATACAATATACCTACAATATATATATATATACCCTGCCAAGGTATTATGTACATGTTATAACCAGAAACAATGGTACAGTATAAAATAATGTCTAGTCAAAGTACTAAACCCAAAAGAGTGCAGGAACAAACACGTGGAGCCTTTAGATGACAGTCAAGTGTGGTCAAATTTCAGATTGCTCAGTGACAGGTCGACAGATGCTCCATCTTTCTGTCGCAGACGCCTATGTTGGGCCTCTGGCTTCCTGTTGGGAAAGATCATGTTTGAGTGAAGCGGAATAAATGTGGAGAAGGATGAGCTGATTTGTGCCTGGGGAAGGTGATCTTTGTCCTGGCATGCCGGCTAAGGTTTTCTGACAGGATGCTGCAGCTGCGAAAACATTTTAATTCTGTATGTGACTAAAGACAGCAAGGTTGGAGTCTAAATGTCTACACTAGCTGACTAAAATAGAGTTTTAGATCCAGGAATGTGAGGTACAAAGCATGTAAAATGAACTGTACTTTGGACATTGTATTCAAAGTGGCGTTTTTAGGGGCACATTGTATGGAAGCCCGTTTCCGCCACTGAATAAAAATTAAAAAAAAAGGTTATTGCGACTTTTTATCTCACAATTCTGACCTTTTTTTCACAGAATTGTGAGATATAAACTCACAATTCTGACTTTTTTTCCTCACAATTGTGACTTTATATCTCGCAATTGTGACTTTATATCTCACAATTGTGACTATATATCTCGCAATTGTGACTATATATCTCGCAATTGTGACTTTATATCTCGCAATTGTGACATCTCGCAGTTGTGACTATCTCGAAATTGTGACTTTATATCTCGCAATTGTGAGTTTATATCATGCAATTCTGAGAAAAAAAGTCAGAATTGTGACTTTTTCTCAGAATTGCGAGTTTATATCTCGCAATTGCGAGTTAAAGTCCAATTAAAGTAATTTAATTAAATGCAAAAAAAAAAAAAAAAAAAAACACCACATCCAAAACACCAGTTTGGATTCACCAGTTATGAATAAAGTTATTCACCAGTTATGAATAAAACACATCTACATCTAGGAATGAGTGTAAATTTTTTATTTTATAAATGCTGAATACAGTTTCATTTGTGATATTAATTATCAAGAAAAAGGACTGCGAAGGCATTGTCTAAATTATATGTCTCAGATCAGATAAGCAGGTAAACTGAGCGTAGGATCCATTAGTTTCTGTAATAACACAAGTCAGTGGTTTTGGTAAAGTTGGTAAAAGATATTCTCAATCAGACATCAGACCTCACACACAAACGAAGCCACATATGAAGCACGGACAGAAAACAGGTCTACATTCGCAGCTATAAAATATGACGACAGATTAATACTGGTTTAAGAAAACAGAAAACAACAAGTCACATTGGTAGAAATGAAATGTACATGTAAACCAGTCTTTGAGAAAAAAGAATGAAAAGGCATTTTTCATGGTTATAGAAATGTAAACAAAAAAACTGGACAGTCATTGTTGGTATTTACACAGGTAATCAGGCAACATGTACGGCTTTAAAGGCATTGGACGTAATCTAACGGCCGTTTAGATGACGGTCTCTGTGTGAAAGGTGGAGTAGGTGAGTGTTTGTCTCTGGGTGAAGACTGTGGTTGGTGGTGTTGTTGTTGGTGGCGGTGAGGGAGTTGATGCAGACGAGACAGACAAGCGGCTAGCCCAACGAGAGGGCAAACGTCTCTTTGCCGGACACGCAGGTCGTGAAAAGCTCTTCTTGATAGTTACAAAGGACTCTTTGCATTGCTGTTGAGACAAATATTTTTATGAAATCTCACTGGATTTAAATATTCCTGTCAACAGCACAATAACCTACATTAGCTCGGTGTGCTTTCATGTAAGCATCCATCGCAGAGCGTGTGAATGAATCTCACAAGATCTGTCACGATGTTTATATCATAATTCAACACAAATCAAATGATACTTTGCATTAATAAAAGAGAAGGCTAATTTGAATTATTCTCGTTTATGTAATTCAATCTATGATGCAAACCTATAGTGTATAATACAAAGAAATTATATATTATTTAAATTGCGAAGTAAGCTGATAAAACTTCATTTGATAAAACAGGATGATTTTTATAAGTGCAACACAGCAATTAGAACTTGGGGGAGGGGGTGCCTAATTGTCATGGAAAAAATCATAATCCAAAAAAATATATATATAGTTTCTTGTATTTTTTTTTTTCAATGCCATTGCATTTAAGGCAATGGCTGAACTTTTGTCTCCTGCACATGTTCTCCATTTTAGAACTAAGTGAAAATAAAAGAACTGATGAAATCTCTCTAATGCTTTTCTGACTCATCTGACAATCATTTCGAGTCATTTTGTTGTGTAATTTACAAAGCAGGCAGTCCGTGCAGAGGACTAGTTTCACTAAGACTCCTGGACGCTACATGTTTCTGTAATTACACCACATACCTTAGCCTCCTATAAAAAAAAACAGTTAATTGAGGTTTTCTAAAGAGCTAGACATGAAAGATGCCAATTAAACTTTGGTGCCACTAATTCTTTTCATCTCAAGCCTCAATCCAACAATAAGAAGCTTCTGGGCTCCTCGCTTTGAGCAATCTGCCAATATTTTCTGACAGAAATTCAACTTAAGGAATTTTAATTGTGTTGCTTAGATGGTTTTGTGGGAACGAGGTATTTTAACAATAAATTCTAAATATTTCCAGACTTGAGAAAAAAAATAAAACTTTCAGTTGTAGATTAAAAATATTTTTTTATAATCTTTCTCAGCAATGTCTAATGTTACTGTTATTTAGCACTGAGAAAAATCTCTGTTCACACACATTCACCAGTTACTGTGTGTAAGAGCACTTATAGAGACAACCTATTAACCTATGACTAAAATAAAATGTTTTAATGAAAATTAGTGTTCTTAATATTTTTATTATACAGCAACAATTTTTACCTGTATGTCACAGCTGAAGAAGTTTGCAGGTGCTCCAGCACTCTTTAACCATGTGTATATTCACAATACAACACAGGCTCTCGGACATTTTAGCAAACGCATTGGAAACAAAGTGACCTCTTGTATGGAATAAAATGCTACTTAAGACCAAAGTATACTTCACTTTTTACGTGTACATGGGGGAAAGCAAACAGTGCACAACATCAAATGGAGTTTTGCACACGTACAAAAACGAAGTATAGGCCTAGCTACTTTGGGCTTTAAAGTGATAGTTCACCCAAAATTTTAAATCTGTCGTCATTTACTCACCCTCCACTGGACGGTAGCCACTGACTTCCATAGTATGAAAGAAAATACTACGGAAGTCAATGGCTACTGTCAAATGTTTGGTTACCAGCATTCTTCAAAATATATTCTTTTGTGAACAGAAGAAAGAAATTCATACAGGTTTGAGGATGTGTAAATGATGACAGAGTTTTCATGTTTGGGTGAACTATCCCTTTAATACACCGCAGTCATCTACACTTGCACCTCATACACTTCTCCGGCTGAGTCATTTAGCATGTACTTGAATGTTTGCAGTTCGGGTGAAAGTGTGTGCTTTTGTGGCTTGAATGGTGTGGGTCTATGTTGGGGAGTGTGGGCAGTACTGACCTGCACTGTTACATGTGTCTCTTTGTGGGCTATGGCCTGGTGGTGCGGTGTGTGTGTTAGTCTCTGACTGGATCTGGGCTCATGTTGCATATCCAACATTTCCAAGAGGTCCACGAGGTCTTCCTTCTTCCCTGGACTGGGCTGTGACTGCTGATGCTGCTCCTGAGATCTCTCCAGATCCTCGTAATTTTTGAGAATCCTCTCAACAGCTCCATAGTTGGACCTAGACTCCATCGGACGAGGATAGGCCGCTAGCGTAGAGGGCTTCCATGGATTTTCATCCAGAATCCGAGACCTGGTGCAACACGTGTCCTTTTTTGTCTGTTTGGGTTTTTTGTCTGCTTGCTGTTGGTCTGTACCAACGTCCAGAACTTTGCTGGACCTTTCCAACTGGGTTTGCAGTTTTGGTGGACTTACACTCAGTTCAAAGCGTTTTTCTCCAACACTTGGGACAAGCTGGTCAACTGAAATTGGTGAAGCCGATAAAGGCTTAACTTCACTGTCTTGCTTTAGACTAAGTTCCTGCTGCAGAGATGAAGACTTAGTGACAAGGTCCTTTGTTTCCTTCTTTCTTCCCTCCTCTTTTGGGCACTGTGCCACAAGATCCGAGAGCAAATCCTTCGGATTGTCTTCAACGTGCCTCGAAGGACTGTCTATAGACGTGTCCTTTGATATGACCTCTGGTAAACTGTGAAAACAATCAGTGGATACATTCATGGAAATATCCTCATCACACAGAACGCCCATCCCTGCCTGGAAGAGCGTACGGTTGAACTCTGCAGTTTTCTGATCAAGTCTCTCATTTCTGGGAGTAGCTATAGCACTGGGATATGGTGAAATAAAGTGTAGCGATGCAACAGAATCTGTAGGCATGTTCATGGGATGATATGAACCCTTGTTTTGTTCATCTATTTGGTTTAGACTGCGATCTGAGGCTGAAGCTGCAATGTCCACGTTTGAGAGACATCTCTTAACAAGTACATATCTGGATGACTTGTTGCTGCCAAATCTACTTCCATCGCAGGACCAGCGGCTCTGGCAGCAGCTGATATTGCACTTGGAATCAACAGGCACGGTGCAGGCTACATTCCCAGAGTCTGTCAGAATTTTCCCCTCATTTTCTTGAAGCATTGCTTCAAATTTTCGTACAATTGCGGGGCTGGTGTACTTTCTGTCTGGGTGGGTTCCTGGCCGTTCACACCCTTGCTCTGTACCACTGGACTCCATTTCTGAAACGGAAGGACTGCTTAGGTACCAAGATGTACTACGGGCCGGTATTGGTGGGGCTTGTTGTCTTATGTTGTATTGTCGCTTAGCTTCACTTTGCTGCGATTCCATGTTACAACCTTCCCAATTCGTCCAGTATTGCTCATCGAGGGATTTAAGGTCTTCACTCATGTTTTTCAAGTACAAAACTGTGTCTTCCATTTCCAAATTGTCCTTTAGCCTCTCCACCAACTCACCCTCTCTTAGAAAAAACGTTGACTCACTGCGGCTTCTAAGAAGGAATACCAAACAAAGTGAGGTCATTATAAAGCACTGATCTGATTTATTTGTGATGCATGCAGCAACTGTTTGCAGCAATGTTTACCTCTTAATATCAGGCCACTTCTTTGTTTCATCCTGGTAGCTACAGAGTTCTTCACTCACACGAGCAATTTCCTTAAGTGCCTACAAGATGTTGATGAATAAGAGGACTTAGACGCAAACCTTAGACCTCAGACCAAACAATATAATAAAGCACATATCTAGCCCCACATAGCAGCATCCTAACCTGGAATATAATGGATTATAAGTAAATGTACTGTGGATTTACAGCTGCCTAGGAATAGTTCAGGAAGTTTGGCAAAAATGTATAGCAAGAGTAAAATAGTAAATCCTGAAAGATGGCTTAGTATTTGTACCACCGTTAGAGTGGTATGAACAACAAAGTCTCACCGCATTAAGGGCAGTATTGTTCTTCTTTTTGTCACTTCCACAGCATATTTCCATGCTCTGAAATCGTTTGAAAGGGTTAAGGAGGTCATCTTGTCCAATGAAGCATGACTTGTTCCTTATTTTCTTTTTCAAACAGCTTTCCAGGATTTCTTCCAGCTCTGCAGTGTCTATGACCTGTTGTTCATCAGCACCTTGAGGATTTAATTGTTCGCTTTGATCGCTGTTGCACTGGTCACTGGATTCACTGGCGTGACTGAGTTGACTTAGTTGGGAGTCGATGCTGGCATTGCTTTGCTGGGTTAAAGCTTCAGAATATTCATTGCTCTGGGCGTCTGAGGTATAGGTTACTGCACTCGACAAAGTGCTGGCAGAACACGAGCTGAGCCTTAGCGCATTTTGTCCATCAGTAATTGGTCTCAGAGAACTTCCCGTACGGTGGGCCCTCACTTCATTGTACAACTAGAAAAGACAAAACAATTATGTAGTCCTTGGTACATCTTCCGAAACTCAGACATTTGTCATTTAACAAGAGCAGGGTTGTTCAATCCTGCTTCTGGAGGGCCAATGACCTGCAAAGTTTAGCTCCAGCACACCTGCCTGGAAGATTCTAATAAGTCTGAAGACCTCGATTAGCTGGTTCAGGTGTATTTAATTAGGGTTGGAGCTAAACTCTGCAGTACAATGGCCCTCCAGGAGCAGGTTGGGACATCCCTGTAGTACAGCATTGCGCTCGCAATGACAATATTGTGGGTTCAATTCCCAGATAATGCATGAAATTATAAAATATAGGCTATACCATGAATATAGCGTAAATTGCTTTGGATAAAAGTGTCTGCCAAAATGCATATGTAACCACTTACCAAAAATCTAAGTCATGGTTCAGTCCCTCAATGCAGCCCTAGAGGGCCATTGCCTTGTTGAGTTTAGCTGCAGGCCTAATCAAAGACACGTGAGCAAGCTAATCAAGGTGTTCAGAGTTACTAGTAACTAAAATTACAGGTTTGATCAGGGTTTGAGCTAAGCTCTGCATGCCAGTGGTCCTCCAGGGCTGAATTAAGAGGAATACTGGTCTAGAGCTAAGCATTTGGAAGTCAAGCTGTATGGGATTACACTTTGACAGACTTGGATGGAAAAGAATGGATGGAAAAGGTTAGTTTATGGAAAGGTTGCAAATGGACCTAAGAAATACAGCTCAAATGGTAGAGAATAGAGCAAAAGCAACACCTAGGTTCTTGGTTTGATTTTGAAGGATTGCCCATACTGATAATATGCATAGCTTAAATGCACTTTTAATTAAACATATGCCAAATGCATATATGTTTGCACTTTCACTGCCACTAACTTCAAGCTCTCAGCTTCTGTCTGATGATTGCCAGTCACCACCGAGCTAAACTTCCTTTGGCAGTCACTTGCAATTCCAAGGTTTATATAATGTGACTTCACCGCTTCCAATTTTAGCTGTTACCATTATCCATCAAGGCTTACTTGCAGAGCGTTCATTTAGCATGGAAGTAAACAGGAGTACTTAAAGAATCAGTCTGAAACAAGATACCGTTCTCTCAGCTGAGCTGTGGGGAGTGGTGCACATCCACAGACTCACCTCCTCAATCCTCCGCTGCATGTCCATGAGCTGGTTCTCCCACTCCTTCCTCTCAGCCTCAAAGCGTTCCAGCAGCTCAGATTTCTCCTTCACCCAGCCCTTCTCACTGTTCTCCAGCCTGCAACGGAGGTCCATGGCCGCACTGTGAGTGTCTGCCAGCAGCTTCTTTTGTTCTGCTCTCTCCTGTTTCAGAGTGTCCCCTAGTTCTGGACTCCTCACAGTCTCCACCACCAAACTACATCCCCGGGCTTCTAACTGTGGGGGAAGAGAGGCAGGGATTTGCTGACCACCAAATAGGAAATGAGTGTATAGGACAGTTGGACAGAGAAAAGCAAGCATTTGGACAGGAAAGAGGAGTTTAGGTAAACCTATCGCCAATAGGATGAAATGGACCTTGAGTCCTCACCAAGGCCTCATCGGATGCCCAGCCTAAGCCTACTCACACAAACAGCTCAGACTAGTGCCGAGAGTTTTGCATGTAATGGAGAGGCTACGTCGGTATGCTGACCCCCCGATGATCCTGGAGAGAGAGCTCACTAGACAGCAGACACTAAATCCATATTTGTCACTGAGCTTGATTGAACTCTGCAGCTGACAGATGCTGTTGATGTCATTGAGACCTATAGTCTGCATAAATCATTACATATAATTTTGCTTGTTGTGTTTTGTTTTTTTCATGCTATACACTACAGTTAAAAAATTTGTAAGAATACTTTTAGATAGGATGCATTAAATTGGTCGAAAGTGAGAGTAAAGGCATTTATAATGTTGCAAAAGCTTTCTATTTCAAATAAATGCTGTTCTTTTGATCTTTCTATTCCTCAAAGAATCCTGAAAATAAAATGTATGACAGTTTCCACAGCAAATTAGCATATTAGAATGATTTCCGAAAGATGCATCTCGCATTCCTAACGGTGGGGCCCTGGAGGAACTCATCTCTGTTTTAAAGATCAAAAATATGCTCAGAAATATGCTGGCACATACCCTGCTGTGAATGCCTAGCGGTAAACCTAAGAAATCCACTGGGACAAAAGTATGCGCTGTGGTAAGATGTGGACGGCAAAGAAAACAAGTTTTTACAGTTTAGCTTGACCCCTCCCTGAATTCTGTTCTCTGCACCAACTATAATTCTTTGGGTGGATTTGTGCGGCTAAACCCGAATCGTTTTCTGAATTCAAACAAGTGCAGTTGCGGTGAAGTCCGCAGAGTCACTAAACAGCAGCACACCATAATAAGGCTATTGTTTTGTATGTCTTTATAGTGTGTTTAACTTAGACCAAGCATGATGGAGTCTCGTCTGTCTAATAACGCTTTGTGTGTAGTATATGTCCTGAGGTGCAGTTCGTCACAAGATTCGGCATCACACAACCATTCAAAGCTCCTCTACTCCTTATCTCATGTGCAATGCTGTCTGTGCTACTGTATTAGGAGTGTCTGAGTCACTCATTCACACTCACAGTCATGTATATAACCCTAATCTTCTCTCCCCGTGGATAGTGAACACAAGACGATCTGGACTGTATCTTTATAAGGATGTCATAAACAGAAATGAAAGCATTCCATTCGAGAGGGACAATGCACTAAGGTGAAAACTAATCAGAAGTGCGTGCTATTTTTAGTTTGGTAACATAGTTTCCACATATTACTCCTATATCTTACCGTGAAATGTCAAATTACTTTTTCATTCTTTGTAGATATTATCTAATAGCTGGTCTTGTGTGGTTGCTTACCCACAAAGCTGCTGTTGACAGGATATATTTGCACTTGATAGTGTTTGTGTTACACAAAGCCTATGCAATCTCCGAGTTATGCTTAATGACAAGCATTTGAAAACCAACAAATAATTAAAGCATGCATTATCTGTGTGCATCATCTACATGCCAGCTGAGATTGTTGTTCTTTTTAGCATTTTAATTTTTAAACAAAAACTTAAAAACAAAGTTTTTTTTCCATAAATGTCTCATTTTTTACTTTTTTATGTGCTGTTATTTTGTTTATTGAATGACATGTTATTTGTGTTTCTGTCGGCCAAAACTAAAATAAAATAAAAAAACATTTTGTTTTTCTGAATTGGTTTGTGCTTCATAATGGTTAATTTTTTTTCTGAAAGACATTAAATATTGTATAATGCATGCAGTGGAATTTATATATATATATATATATATATATATTACCTTATATTTATTTCAAACAATAGCTCTATTGCATATGCCATAAGTTATTTAACTTAAATCAATTCACATCAAGTTCACATTGTGACAACTTACCCCACATAGTGTGACAACATGCCTCGCTATAGTCTGTGTTCAATTAACAGTATCTTTTACCCTGGAAAATTACCGTGCACATGTTGAATAGCTGTTATGTTTCCCTCCAAAGATTCGAATTAAACTTATGCGCAAAATTGGAATAGCGCATAAAACATATGAGAATAAAGCACCGTTTCCACGGTGTCAAAGAGAACAAAATCGTCACTTCCTGGTAAACTGAGGCACTAAATATGACTAAGAATATAGGAGAAGCCACTGAATAATAATTTTCATATATGATATAAATTACTTGCGCCTCAGAGCGAGCAGACGTAACACAATAAATGCAGTCGTTGCTTTCGGAGGTGGATGCTAGCTGCTTGGGAACGCAGAAGACTATTATACAGAAACACTTTGACGACTGACTTTGCTCAGGCATTTCAGAAGGATCATAACAACATATAGATGCATTTCAGAAGGATCATAACAACATATAGATGCTGTGAACGAGATCGGTCCGCTGCTAGTCAAGTTATCCCGTCTCATAGCGCAAAGTCACATGGCTTTTTCGATGCGCATGGAGGAATTTATTCGGTAAATGTGTTTCCATCGTAGTTCATGCGCATTTTTTTCTTATCGGATAAAAAGTTTATCCTACTCAAATGTGCGCAGAAGTTTTTTTATGCGCATTTTTAGAATTGATGCGCATCTTGGCGTTTCACTTTCACAAATAAACCCACCCTGAGAAACACTCACTGGAGTAAAATTGCTATCAAAGACGGCAGGCCTATCAATATATCTTAAAGAGATGTGCATTTTCATACCTGAGTAATGCGACTTTTCAGCTCTGACCGCTCCAGTTCCCACGCGCATCGATCCTTCATGTACTGCAGCTCCAGCTCACCCCGTTTACTCTCTTCACGCTTCACCCCCGACTGCACCTCCTCTAAAACACACTTCAGATCCAACAATATCCTCCTGTTCTCTCCACCCTGCAAATACAACGCAGAAGAAGATAGAAGACGTCGGCATTTCATTGCACACCGTTGTTTGGTCAAATCCACTCAGTCATGTCGCATGCATGCATCCGTTTGTACTTGTATATCGGCAACTTGTCTCAAAAGCATTTCCTTCTCCATTCTCCACTCCTCCTTCTCCTGATCGAAGCGCTTCTTTAATTCCTCGAGTTTCTTTTTTGTGCGCGTGTGCGGACTCTGTAGCTCCAGATTCGGAGTGTGTCCTCCAGTCGCATCGGGTGCAGCAGCAGCAGAAGGTCCAGGTGGAAGCTCCAGACGGTCGCTCGGGAAAGACCGAACCCTGGCGGGACTCTGGAGCTTCTTACCGGGCCTCTCCAGACGCGAGCACGGGACAAACTCCCAGCCTTGCGCCTTGCTCACATACCCGCTCGACCCATTTCCAAACGCATTCCACATCTTTAAGTCACAACGAAACACGGCCACTTTTTAACTATTTGTAGTTGCAGTCCCCTTATAACACACACTTATTATTATCCGAACCCAGCCATCTCTCCCTCTCCTCCGGAGCCCAGGCTTGCTTCCATGTCAATAAAGGACGACAAGGTCAACCTGTCATTCTCTGGCGCCGACTTCACAGTTAAAATAGTATCGTCCTCTCAATTACATCCCTTTGGTTATAAATTCTCAGTCTACATTATTTTATCCGTAATGAAATAATCTAGTGAACTGCAGAATGAAGTTGTCCATTAGCTTACTCTCCTTCAGACTGAAAACGACACCGATACACAGAGTCAAGAGCCCAAAATACTCATGTAAGAGTTCACATGTATTTTTACCTCTGTCACTAGGCCTGTCTGTTGGACGCCAGTCATTCAGCGTCATATGCACACGGAAACTTCAACTTTAACTTATGCATTGACACCTTACAGTGATATTACGGTTTACAGTAGGCTATGGTGTGTTAAAAAAAATCTTTAAAATGACCATAATAGTAATAAAACAATAGTAAAAATGGGTAACACTTTATTTTGATAGTCCACTTTAGATATTCTACTAACAGTAAGTAACTTTGCAACTACATGTCAACTAGCAGTCATTAGAGTATTAGTAGACTGTCTGCTTAATATCTGCTAACACTTTATTTTGATGGGTCCACAACATACAACATACTGACTATGAGAAACTTTGCAAGTATATGTCAACTTATTCTACTAACCCTAAACCTAACCTAACAGTCTACATGTAGTTGCAAAGTTACTTAGTAGAATGTCTAAAGTGGACTATCGGAATAAAGTGTAACCTAAAAATGAGAACCTACTTAGAAACAAAGGAAACTAAAAGGAACTAAACACAGAGGATGTGACAACTTGAAACTTTCTTGTCAAACAGTTTGATGTGACTGAGAACTGCATCCATATTTTAGTTAAATATAATATTTTTAAAACAGCAATATTACACTCCATGTTCAATATATTTTTTACATTTATTTCTAATCAGAATTAACAAGTAGCATTTTAGCCAAGTTCATCAACATACGGTGGCGATCGACTTTGCTTTATTTTAAAATGTGTATATGCAAATATGATAACTCTCCAGAACATTAGACTATGAATGGCTTACTTATAGTTTTTTTAAGCTGCATAAAACGCTGGCTTATCAACAAGTCACAAAATATTCAGTATGGCTATCAACCTGATTAGGTCACACTAACAAAGTTAAATTTCAAAGGTTAGGTCAGGTAGAAAAGATCCTAAAAAAAAATAAAAACTGCACATATCTGCTTTTAGAGTGTATTTTACACTTTTCACTAGATTTCTACAGTTTAAAATACATATGCACTCCATTCACTCGTGTCATACTGACAATAACTATGAGAATCAAAAAGACAGAGAACAGACATCTCAACAAAAACAGTAAAAGTGCCACATTTTGCAGTAGTGCACAAACTAGTGTTATTTTTAATGAGTACAAAAGAAGAAAATAAAACAGCTGCCAATATTCACAGTTTTCAGTGTAAAGCAGATCATCAACCTTTAAAACAAAATTTGATATATACACATCACACATTCTTTATTTTGAAAGTGCAGTCTTCATAATAAAGGTTTTAAATGGGTTTTAGAACCTGATGTCAGATGGTTATATGGTTCTTAAGAAAATCATCTAAGCACTGGAGCGTCAGAGAAGGGCTTCACTTTGTCCTCTGTTAACAGATTATACTTATTACCAATACACTTATCACCTAAAATGTAACATCAAGAACTTTTTAAATCTCCAAATAACCACATGGCCAACTGGGTTCTTGAAGGAACAAGGAGAATATAAAGTAACATGCTGCAGAAATCAATGACACATTTTTTTTTTCTAATGTACAATGCACAAATTGTATTATTATTGTTTGCAAAACATGTTTTACAGTCAATAAAATGTTGGAGCAAATAATTTTTCATGTTCTGTATAAATATTCAGATAATTGGGACTTAATGCAAAAGCATAATTTAAACTGTATCAATTGTAACACGTTAATTAAATACACAAAAATACTCACCAAATATATGCAATCAGTGAAGCGCAGCTGTCATCGCTGTTTTTGAACGGAAGCTTGTGTTTGGTTGAGTGACTGTATTCTGTGCCTGAAATGATGATCACTTCCTGTACCTTCCATAACCTTAATGACATGTCCAAAATCAATATGATAAATTAAGAAAGCAGAAAAAAAAGAAAAGGAAGAAAGCAACAAAACTGTGGTATAAATTAAAAACAAAAGTTTACAGAACAAAGAAAAGAGTGAAAAGAAAGACTAGTTTGAAAATTGTGGCATATGATAAAGATGAAAATAAGACAAGGATGAGAATAAACAAAATAATAGGTTGAAACATCTGGGTTGATATCAAAACGGAGGAGGAAATATAAGAGAGAAAGGAACAGTGAAATATTCATTACATATGTTCAAGATTAGAAAATATCAAATTTATCCAAGCAACAAACCATACGAAATTAAAGGAAAAGTCCAACCCAGAATTACAATTTGCCATATTTACTCACCCTTGTTCCAAACCCATATGCTGTTTTGGTAACACTTTAGTTTAGGGACCAATTCTCACTATTAACTAGTCATTTATTAGCATGCATATTACTAGCATATTGGCTGTTCATTAGTACTTATAAAGCACATATTAACGCCTTATTCTGCATGACCATATTTTAGATCCCTTAATCCTTAAACCACATACCTAAACTTAACAACTACCTTACTAACTATTAATAAATATCAAATTAGGACCTTATTGAGGCAAAAATCATAGTTAATTGTGAGAATTGGTTCCCAAACTAAAGTTTAACCGCTGGTTTTATTTATTTATTTATTTGTTTATTTTAAGAGTTAACAAATGTGTATGCAGTTTTTTTAATCATGCATTTTATACCAAGCCTTTTGAAGTCATACGATGGCCTTGTCTGAGAAACAGACCAAAACGGAAGCCATTATTTTCTAAAAATTCTCTATTCTCCACCATAGCTGTCAAATCAAAATGCCATATTCAATGCCAATAACATCTGCAAGCATCATGCAAATTGCAAACAATATCATTGAGGTCAAACCTGATGCTATATTTCATTTCATGGCAGAATGCAAAGATTTGCAGTGAATATAAACTACTTAAATTCAGTCTGTTCACAAAATTACTTGAAAATGGATGAATATGAATACTCAAGTTAGTCATTTAGTGTGATTGTAATGCGATGAAAATAAACCTGTAGTATTATGTAGTATGTAGTATGATAAATATCTCCTTTGTTGAAAAAAAGAATGACATGAGAATTGTTAAATAATGATTGAATGTTAATTTCAGGCCAAATATTTCTTTAAACAGACTTGGGTAAGTCTTGCGTTTATTTGCACTTACTGACAGAGGCTCTTCAGTTTCTCGGTCTTCTGGTTTCGGGACTTCCAGGCGGTCGATGAAGTTCTGCAGCTCCTTCCTGAAGGCTTTCATCTGAGCATTGATGCGGTAAAGCAGCTCGTGCTCTCGTATCCGACCGCCCTCGTCATCGTCATCCATTCTTCCAAACAGCTCTCCGTTGGTCGCGTAAACACGAGCCTCTGCGATGATGGTGCTGGTATCAGCGATGAGTCTGTCGATGGTCCTGCTCAATCTCTCCGCCTCCATCCGGATATCGATCATCTGCTGGCGGTCTTTGAAGCCTCTGGATAAAAAACGTCCCTCTGGGGTGTAAAGGGAGCGAGTGGGAGTCAGGCACCGGATGTTGAGGACTTCATCGGAGTCGCTTTCTCCGCCGACGGGACCCTCACGTTTGCGATGCGGCGTGAGGCGAGAGCAGTCGTCGTCACTTTCCCTGCGGCCGCAGTCGCTCTCTGCATCGCTGTCTCTCGGGCTGCTGCGGATGCCGAGATGAGAGGCCAGATCGTAGCGCTGCATGTTGGACAGCAGCACACGGTTTTCATACTGCAGCTGCATCACTTTCCCGCTCAGTTCGTTGATCTGCAGCCTAGCGGCTTTTAGCTCTTCCTGCAGGGCTTCAAATTTCGCTCCATCGACCGCTCCGCTGCTAAAGCGCGATCCCTCGTGTGACCCGGCCTTGAATTTGAGCTTGTTGAGCTCGCTGGTCATCTTCTTATTCTGCTCTTCCACGTCAGACAAACTGCGGCGCAGGAGCTCAGCCTCGTCCTCCACCAACTGAAGCTGCTGCCGAAGTTCGGACAGCGCCTTGCTCTGCTCTCTAGACGAGGGGTCCATCGTCCCTCCAGACAGCTCATCCCCACGCATATCGTCCAGCTCTGCCTTCAGCCCGCGGTTTTCCACTTCCAGCTCCACGATTTTGCGGCCTAATATATTGGCTTCTTCTTCCACCAGCCGCAGACGCAGCTTCAGCTCGGACTCTCTGGTGGTGGGAGGACCTCCAGCCTCGCCTTTGGGGAGAGGACTGTCTACATCACCGTAAAAGGAGCGGTACTTCTGGACCTCCTGCTCTAAACGGTCCTTCTCTTTGTCTATCTTAGCCATTTTCTTCCGCATTAAGATAGCCTCCTCTTTGATGAAGGCCAACTGGCATTTCAGATCTTCATTTTCCTCCTATGGAAGAAAACATGGTTTTGAAATGGTGTTTAATTTACTTTCAAATTGTCCATGTGTTGATGCAAACCAAAGAGTGCTATGCTCATTTACATTTACACATCTGGCAGACACTTTTATCCACTACACTCAGTGTTGCCAAGTCTGCCGTTTTCCTGCGGAATTGGGCTACTTTAACACTGTTGCCGCGGGTTGTTTTTCATGTCCGCGGGTTTAAGCAACCCCAATAATGTGATATTTAGCCCCTAAAATATGAATTTTACTCCCCGGAACACGATTTTTACCGGGGTACCTCCCTCGAAACGCGATTGGGCTAGTTTTGAGTAGCAATTGGGCAGGTTTTGTTGTGAAAACCTGCCAACTCTGCCTACACTGCAGCCAAGGTCAGTGTTGCCAGATTGGGAGGATTTCCTCCCAAATGGGTAGTTTTGAATTTGATTGTGCTGGTCAAAATTGCTTTGGATGGGTGGACAAAATTTGGGTTGGTTTGGGATCAGTTTGGTGGGATTTGAGGGTAATGTATTACAAGTAACACGAGTTACTTAATTAGATTACTTTTCCAAGTAACCAGTAAAGTAACACATTACTTTTAAATTTACAAGAAAATATCTGAGTTACTTCTTCAAATAAGTAACGCCAGTTACTTTGTTTTCCAGTTTATTCAATGACACCTCTCCTGTCCCCATGTTGAGAGAAATTGGGAGTAAGCTCAGAGGCACTTCCTTCAGCCCAAGGCTTATTAATTTCACTTTTAGTGTGAAAGAGCCTTTACAGATGCCAAAAACATAACTTTGTTTTTGTTTTTTTTATTAAAAAACAAATAGGCAAGCCCAGCCCAGGTGACAAAGTAACACAAAAGTAACGTAATGCATTACTTTCCATAAAAAGTAACTAAATTACACAAATAGTTACTTTTTAATGGAGTAACGCAATATTGTAATACATTACTTTTAAAAAGTAACTTCGCCCAACACTGGTTTTAAAATTGACATTTTAAAGGCAAACTGGTTACCAACGAACCCTTAGTGTCCGGCTATGCTAAAGTGGCATAAATATAAGTTGTGGCTACAGTAATATACAGTAAGTTGTACTACAAAGTGGGAGAGTGAACCCAACTTTTGTTCTGTTTGAAGTTAAAGCGCAACCTGAAGGTAAGAATATTATTATGGTTGTTGTTAATTTTTTTAAACACGAATGACACATTTTCAGCTCTTTTGGTGTGTGCATGACCCAAAAAGTTAGCTTGTTGCACTAATTATGTTGCTTATCCCGATCACTTATACCGAGCTTTTTAGTCTTCATTTGAATTGGCTTGATTTTGCTGTTGACAATGAAAACGATGCATGTGTGTTTCCAAGAGTTAAGGTCTGTTAATTTCTTGACTGCCATTTGCAAATATCTGACACACTTTAATAGTTTCTACCTGTTTGGGTAGAAACATTTTGTTATTTTTTTTACTGTATTTGCCATGTCTTGATCTGTTTTCCTGTTGGGGAAATTGATTAATTTTTCTAATCTTATTTTGTCACTATTAAGTTCTTACAGTCCTTATAAACCTTGGCTGACATGGCAATAGAATTGTGTCACAATATCTTGGCAGTGAACGTTTGGGGCTGGAAATCGTCAAACTAGTCTGGCAACACTGTTCAAGGTACACATGTTGTCAGTCCTTGCATTCCCTGGGAATCAGACCCATGACCTTGGCGTTGCTACAGCACCATACTCTACTGTTTGAGCTACAGAAAGGCTCTGGATGCAAACAACATTGCTCTTACCTCTGATGGGGTTTGTGGAGTCCTCTTCTCTGATTTCTGTACATCTTTTCCTCTTCGTTTCAGAGAAAGCTGACAGAAATATGATTGCATGTTCATAATTTGCAATATATTGGAAATAAAAATGATGGGACTTCATTATTTATACAGAAAGTATCTGCATTCTCAAAACAAATTAAGCTTGATGTGTCTGTGCATATGTTAAATGAGTATAGAGAGACAAACCGTACAAAAAAGATTTTTTGAAGTTGTAAATAAAACAAAGAATATGTTTTACAAGAATGTCAGTCTCTCTGCTTATTTCATACTTAATTCAGTAATCAGTATTTGTAATTTTAACAATAGCAATTTCTGAGTGAAAATTGTTTAAAAAGGTTCATTCAATACCATTTTTCTTACAGTGCACTGAAAATGGCTTAGTTTGACATCTGTATATTTCGAGACACTCTCACCTCTTTGGTCTTTTCCAGCTCATTCTGTAAAGCCTGTTTGGTCACCTCCACTTCAATCAGCTGTTGCCTCAGTCTTTCATTCTCTTCTTCTGTTTTCGTTCGTTTCTCCTCCACATTCTCCAGTTCGTTGTGCAGACGCACAGACACATCCTTGGCCACCTGGTAGAGGAATGAACATTTTACAGATGATGTTGTCTTTTTACTGTCACTGTCTCATTCATTGTTGTTTTGTGACTGTGCTTTTTTGACACTAGTTTGTACAGTCTGGCAGCAAAGTGAAGAATGTCATATCTGACCTGTGCATTATTTGCATTACATATATATATATATGTATATAAACTATTACATGCATTATAGTTTGCCTTGAGGATTTGACTCTACCTTTAGGTCTTGCTCCAGGCTCCTCAGCAGTTCCCCATCAAATTCACCGGTTTCTGCGTATCGCATTCGCTTCCTCTCTGCCTTTCGCAGGCGATACTGAAGGATTCTGCAGTTCTTGTTGGCTCTCTCCAGTTCACGCCGCATGTCCTGCAACTGACAGGCGTCTTCCTCGTAGAACGTGTCCCTCATTTCATCCATCTCCGCTCGCATTTCTTCAATTTCATGCTAATAAATCACAAGTTCACATGACAGTCAGGTTTGCTTACAAAAATATGCATAACTATATTTAATACATATAATGTTATGTTGGTCAGTGACAAATAATGGTGGAACATTTTAAAATCTAGTTGGAGCCAATTGTCAGAAATGCAACCAATTTATTTTGGTTTAAAAAACCTTTGTAAGCCACATTAAGCATTTTTTGCACATGTCCTGCAAGAAGCGGGATGCTGATCAAAGACCAGGCGGTTGCCGTGGTAACCAACAACTACGCTTTGTGCTAGCAAGATGAGATTGGGCTACTGTATAAACATTGTGAGCCTATGCATGCGATGCATGAAAGTGACAGGTAATAAAACTAACAAATCATCGAAATGAACATCTATTCATTAAGTTTACATGTGTAATGGCTTTAATTTCTTCATAAAATGCGTGTGATTTTTGTTGGAATATATTCCTCTATATCTGTTTGAAACTTGTAACTTGTTGGTAGGTGCTGCAAATTAACGAAACACTACATACATATAATTTATCTGAAATCGTTATTTCATGATATTATACACTTTAGATCAGTGTTTCCCAACCTTTTTTTAGTCGCGGCACCATTTGGAAATTTTAACGAACTTGTGGCACCCTACAAAATTTATTTTGTCACAATATTTGAATTTCTAACTTCGATATGATAATTTGAACAGTGTAGATATTCGGTACAACAGGGAAGAACTGCAGAATATAATGTCATACAGATATTTTTAATATTATATAAAAAAATTTGTCCATCAATGGTGGCAATCAGTAGGCTAATTTCTAATGAAAAGACCAATTTATATGACAGATTTTAATGTAGGCTTTTATACATATGTAAACATTATTTAATTACCATTATAACTAGCTATCTCACAAATTTTTGCTCACTCAAGTGTTTTTTTTTATTTTACAGTGGGGTAATTTTGGTGCAGTAGCAAGAGATAGCTTGATTTCAAACTTTGAATTGAATAAAAAATGACAAGTAAGCAGTCAGTAATAAAATAAGAAATAAAGAAATTAATAATGATAGCACAAATAAAAAATAACGACAGGCCTTCGAATTAAATAAATTGCTTTTTAGTTTTTCAGGTAGGTCTAACAATAGGGTTAAGATATTTAACTTTTTTTTTTCATATACCACACCATGTTACAGCACAGTAGGGCTATTGCAGACAGAAACAATACTGTACTACATCGATGTTTCCTGTCGGCTCAATTTTTGAGTGGACTTTGCTGTTCCGATGAGCATGAACGGTATACGAGTGGAGCGACTGAGCGGAGCGCACACGCATAGAGCGGGATAATAAGCAGAGCGTCGCACCACGTGAAAGTGAAACCTGAGCGGTTAACTAATTTTCGGTGCATCTCTAATTATTGGCGACATCAGAAATGGATATTATATAATAGATGCTTTTTTGAACATTTTAGCAATTTAAGAATATTAAAAAAGCATTTTTTACACGGCACCCCTGCTCTCAACAGACGGCACCCCGGTTGGGAAACACTGCTTTAGATTACAGAACAAATATTTGCGGTGTTCCTGCATGACTTTGACCAACAGATGTCACTAGCTGCCATCACTCTTGTGTTGCGCATGCGTGGATTAAGTCATTATTTCGAGAAAATAAGTCATTATTTCGAGTTATTACGAGATGTTAAGTCATTATTACGAGCATTATTTCGAGAAACTTTCTCATTATGAGGAAATAAGTCATTATTTTGAGAAAATAAGTCATTATTTCGAGAAAGTTTCTCGATATGTATGAGATTTTCCCCCCTGAATATTATAATATATTAACTCATAATTATGAGAAAGTTTCTCATTATTGTGAGATACTAAGGCATAATTACAAGAAAGAGTCTCATTATTATGACTTACAGAATTGTATTTTTTCTCAAAGTGGGGGGAACGGGCTTCCATACTTACTGCATTTCAATCTAAAAAAGTATTTTTTTTGAAGCTGTAAATAAGACAAGAAAGAAACATTTCAGTCTTTCTACTTAAAAATGTCACGTTTAATTCAATATTTTATTTGTTGTTTCTTTGTAATTATTTGTGAATATGGTGTCCAAGTAAATCTTGCATCACAGTCGTGAGTTTATGGGGTTTTATGTTCTTCTCCTCACATGATAAAACAACAATGGCTCCCTGCACTATGGCTTCAAGTATTAATAATATTTTCTTTCAATAATTCTTATTAATCAACCTTAAAAAAAGATTTATGCCAAACTACTTTAAAATAGTTCTTCTTTGTTCTCAGGATGGGCTTATGTCCTACAAAAAATATAAATCAATTTAATTTAAATGTAAATTTTTAATGCGTTAGGCTAACTGAGGCTTGTTATAGCACTTGCATATCATTGCTCTTTTGTTGATTTTGATTGCTTCCATTGTCCTCATTTGTAAGTCGCTTTGGATAAAAGCGTCCGCTAAATGACTAAATGTAAATGTAAATTTAGAATCTAAAGCATGTTGTTCATTACAAAAATACATCGTTTGCATTTCATTTTAAATGTTTTTTTAATAAAGCCAAATTTCTAGCTACATTACGCATCCTACTAGGGGTGTAACGATACACGTATTCGTATTGAACCATTCGGTACGAGGCTTTCGGTTCGGTACGCATTACAAACCGAACGATTCGTTGGACTATTACATTTGGAAAATAAAAGAGCTTAAAGTGTGTGAAATATAATGTTCTCAGTGCCACTGCACTCAACAAGGCAGCCCAAACGACGTAACAGGCAACGTGCTGTCGAAACGAAAGGCCCTGGGTTGCGTCGAAAGACATGATCTTGTGTCGACGATAGCCAGAGATATTGTCAAAAACATCAATTATTGGCAATATTAAGAGGATTTGGCATTTCCAATTAATGTAGGCCTGTTACATTCTTATTTTTATTAGGCCTATTGTTATTAGCCTATAAGTTACTTTTATAATTAAATTAAAATTACAATTCATTTGCCCCGCAATATTAGGCCTAACGTTATCGCATACGTTAACTGACGCGCTGCGAGGATAACAAAAGATTAGGCTATTTATGCCTCAATTAAAAGGTCTTTTAAAACAGGTCTATTAGCCTAAATACAATTAATTACAGGCCTGTAATTAAAATATAAACACTGCAGTCATCAATAAAAATCAATTTTAGCCTATTTCAAGCACCGACTTTCAAAAACAACCTGTTTAACACGAAATACGTTTCTTCTACTTTTTTTTTCATTATATACGGGCTACAATAGAATTATTAAGGGAATAAATTAAAACAGTTAGCTATATACCGTTATCAGCATATGCTGAAGTAGATTCGTCTCTCGTCGTTTCAACGAACGACTCAATGACTCACTCATTAAACGCTCACTACTGGCACCTACTGGCGTTTTAATTTAGTTGAAAAGTATCATTTCCACCAACATTTCTTGCTTGTATATTCAAAAATATTTAAAATAATCTCATTATTTAATGCAGTTGTATTTTTCAGTGTAAATGATTTAATTTGATAACGTATAGATAATCACATTATTATAATTGAATGTATAGATCAAATGTAAGAATTTGAAATGAAAGTATTAATGAGATTAGAGGGAAAATGCTAAATCATTTGCACAAAAAAATGCCCTTGGATAAATTATAAAAAACACGCAGATTTATATGTCACAGCTGACAGAAAACTGATGAGAATATTGCTTCAGAATAAATCA
>NW_015652166.1:502530-503392 GCF_001515625.1 Sinocyclocheilus rhinocerous
AAAGCTCGATACCATAGTACCCCCCCCCCACATAACAAATCCCAATTTAACCCCTGCCTACATCCTACCTTCAGGTATTCGTTCTCGTCCTCCAGTCTCTCGATGTCCTCCTGCAGCTCCAGGTTTGGTGGAGGTGAGGCCTCTGAGGGCCGGTTTGCGTCGGCGGGCGGCAGCTGCGGCTCCGTTAGCGGTGAGCTCGGCGTCTTCGCCGGCAGGCCGCTTTCTTTCTTCAAGCTCTTGTTCATGTGAAACTGTATGAGCTCAGACTGCAAGCATCCCTCCCTCCAGAAGCCCGGGCCGCAGCCTACAGCGCTCTTGGCCGTCTTGCCTCCATCGGCTCTCGCCGTCTCTCTCTTGCCCTGAGAGGATTTGGTGGAGCTCGGCTGATCGGACACCACCCCCAGGCCCGGCTCGTCGGTGGCATAGGGCTCCTCGGAGGAGCTGCTGCGCTCCTCGATGCTCTTGCTCTTCTCCGCGCGTCTCAGAGTCGGGCTTTCTGCTCCACTGCCGTGGACAGCTGCCGCGCCTCGGGCCGCATGCCGGTCTTTGCTGGTGACCGGAGAATTACTGCGGCTGCTCTTACTGCCGCTCTTTGACGCGCTGCTGGAGGCTTTGCCAGATGCGCTTTTGGAAGCTGCTTTGGACGGCGAATCTTTGAATCTGGCTGGCGAGGACGCGCGCTGCTGCTTCATGCTGCTGTTTTCCACAGAGTCCATTCTGTCATCTGTGCGAGTAGTCCATTTGTGACCCTGCAGCACAAAAGCAGTCTTAAGTCGCTGGGGTATATTTGTAGCAATAGCCAACAATCCATTGTATGGGTCAAAATTATCGATTCTTCTTTTATGCCAAAAATCATTAGGAT
>NW_015652166.1:512249-517415 GCF_001515625.1 Sinocyclocheilus rhinocerous
AAAGCTCGATACCATAGTACCCCCCCCCCACATAACAAATCCCAATTTAACCCCTGCCTACATCCTACCTTCAGGTATTCGTTCTCGTCCTCCAGTCTCTCGATGTCCTCCTGCAGCTCCAGGTTTGGTGGAGGTGAGGCCTCTGAGGGCCGGTTTGCGTCGGCGGGCGGCAGCTGCGGCTCCGTTAGCGGTGAGCTCGGCGTCTTCGCCGGCAGGCCGCTTTCTTTCTTCAAGGTCTTGTTCATGTGAAACTGTATGAGCTCAGACTGCAAGCATCCCTCCCTCCAGAAGCCCGGGCCGCAGCCTACAGCGCTCTTGGCCGTCTTGCCTCCATCGGCTCTCGCCGTCTCTCTCTTGCCCTGAGAGGATTTGGTGGAGCTCGGCTGATCGGACACCACCCCCAGGCCCGGCTCGTCGGTGGCATAGGGCTCCTCGGAGGAGCTGCTGCGCTCCTCGATGCTCTTGCTCTTCTCCGCGCGTCTCAGAGTCGGGCTTTCTGCTCCACTGCCGTGGACAGCTGCCGCGCCTCGGGCCGCATGCCGGTCTTTGCTGGTGACCGGAGAATTACTGCGGCTGCTCTTACTGCCGCTCTTTGACGCGCTGCTGGAGGCTTTGCCAGATGCGCTTTTGGAAGCTGCTTTGGACGGCGAATCTTTGAATCTGGCTGGCGAGGACGCGCGCTGCTGCTTCATGCTGCTGTTTTCCACAGAGTCCATTCTGTCATCTGTGCGAGTAGTCCATTTGTGACCCTGCAGCACAAAAGCAGTCTTAAGTCGCTGGGGTATATTTGTAGCAATAGCCAACAATCCATTGTATGGGTCAAAATTATCGATTCTTCTTTTATGCCAAAAATCATTAGGATGTTAAAGGGATAGTTCACCCAAAAAGGAAGATTCTGTCATTATTTACTCACCTTCATGTCGTTCCAAACCCGTAAGACCTTCGTTCATCATCAGAACACAAATTAATATATTTTTGATGAAATCCGAGAGCTTCGTGGTACTCTCGATAATGCCAGAAGACGGGATTTGGAGGAGAAGAGTTGTTGAATTAAGAATAAAGTTATTTTTGTTTTCTTTGCGCACAAAAAGTATTCTCGTAGCTTCATAAAAGTACAGTTGAACCACTGATATCACATGGACTATTTCATCCTTACTACGTTTCTGGGTCTGGGAACATTTCAGTTGCGTTGTGTCTATGGAGGGTCAGAGATCTCTCGGATTTCATCAAAAATATATTCATTTGTGTTCCGAAGATGAACGAAGGTCTTATGGGTTTGGAACGACATGAGGGTGAGTAAATAATGACAGAATCTTCCTTTTTGGGTGAACTATCCCTTTAAGTAAAGATCATGTTCCATGAAGATATTTTGTAAATTTCCTACCGTAAATATATCAAAACGTAATTTTTGATTAGTAATATACATGGCTAAGAATTTCATTTGGACAACTTTAAAGGTGATTTTCTCAATATTATTTTTTTTTTTTGCACCCTCAGATTCCAGATTTTCAAATAGTTGTATCTCGGCCAAATATTGTCCTATCATAACAAACCATAGCTACATCAATTAAAAGCTTAATTTATTCAGCTTTTAGCTGATGTATAAATCTCAATTTCAAAAAAATTGACCCTTCACATTTTATCCTGCATGCAGCTGAGAGGGAAAACGTTTCAGTATTTTAATCATTATAATCTGTAGTCGCGTATAGACCATATAATCTTAAAATTATTAGCTCAAAACTGGCCTACCAGATACAATGACCAGCATGGACCAGGTACAGTAGAAACCATGGTTAACGTTAATTTGATTCGTCTGAAGTCATTATGATATAATGGCAGATCAGATGTTGTCATCATTAAGTGATGGTGAGGCTCAGACAGGCCTAGTCTTTTTCACGTAAACATTTACAGTAAGTCTGATCAAATCAAGACACAGACTATTATATCAGCTTCGCGTCTTTTTAATAAACAATTTCTTTCACTGTTCCGATTATCTTCCTATGGGCCCGAGTGATATTCAATAACGAGTCATGGACGGGGAAATAAATATAAAATAACAAAGACATCGAACATGTGGCAGCAGCTGAGATTCAAATATAAATGAGAAGCATCATACATTATTATTAACTAACGTTATATGCAGAGACAATGCAAAAGCACCAGACTCATTCATTACTGTTACATTAATTCAGTTAGCCGAAGGCTATTGTTAAAATTTCCATGTAAACCAAGACCTTATTTCTGTCATTCTTACAGCGACTGGGTTTTAATGTTGTCGTCGCGGTGAGGTGTTTTCTTATAACCTTTCCAAGGTGAATGAATCTTTGAAGCCTTTCTTTGTGCCCAGCCGAGCAACAGACGCACAGACAACATGCTTAACCATCCCATAATAACAGACGAACGCCATTCTTACCTTTTAACATCTCATCTTCTCGTCCTCATGGTGCGGGGAAGAATAATGGCAGCGTAGCGAGTCTAAAACCACCGTTAAAACGGATCAATATTCACACGGTGACGTCACCGCGGGGCGGGGTCTGGAGCATCAGAGGCGTTTGACGCTACAGCAGCGCGTACTATCTATCTATCTATCTATCTATCTATCTATCTATCTGTACCATTCTTACCTTTTAACATCTCATCTTCTCGTCCTCATGGTGCGGGGAAGAATAATGGCAGCGTAGAGTGTCTAAAACCACCGTTAAAACGGATCAATATTCACACGGTGACGTCACCGCGGGGCGGGGTCTGGAGCATCAGAGGCGTTTGACGCTACAGCAGCGCGTACTATCTATCTATCTATCTATCTATCTATCTATCTATCTGTTTGTCTATGATCCTGTTGTTTGTTCACCTTAAAAAAGTAAATGTAATGTTTTAAATAATAGGTCTAATAATAGGCTAATTGTATTTAGCTCAATTTATTCAACACAGAAAAATACAGTCTGTTGTTATTTATAAAAAGGAAATTTGAAAAAGGTTTGACTCCTGGGAATTTTCTCAAGAAGGATAAAAAGATTTGCATGCAACTGCATTGCTGCAATTTTACAAAACATGCATAACATTTTGATTTCTACATCGCGTGACTTTGTAAAATCAGTTTCATAAATGTTTTTGGGTGTGATTTTGTAGTGTGTAGATGGTGTCAGTGCTGTGGGTGAGATGAGACTGACAGATCAATACAGCTGAGCTCCACCAGAGCGTCTCCATCACACACACACACACACAACACACACACACACACATTTGTGGTTTATGGGGACTCTCCATAGGCGTAATGGTTTTTATACTGTACAAACTGTATTTTCTATTGCCCTACACCAACCCTACCCCTAAACCTACCCCTCACAGGAAACTGCTGGCAATTTTTGAATTTCATAAAACACCATTTTGTATGTTTTTTAAGCCTTTTGTTTTACGGGGACACAGGAAGTGTCCTCATAAACCATGTTTACGTTGTAGTACCCATGTCATTATACACATTTGTGTCCTCATAAACCATATATACCTGTACACTCACGCACGCACGCACACACGCACGCACACGCACACACACACGTTGTTTTTTATGGTTTATGGGGACATTCCATAGGCGTAATGGTTTTTATACTGTACAAACTGTATTTTCTATCGCCCTACACCAACCCTACTAATCCTACCCCTCACAGGACACTTTCTGCATTTTTAGATTTTCAAAAAAACAAAAAAATTATAAGCCTTTTGAATTACAGGGACACAGAAACTGTCCTCATAAATCCCCTTCATGTTGTAATACCTATGTCATACCCATGTCATTATACAAATTTGTGTCCTCATACACCACATAAACATGCACACACACACACACACACAAACACATTGTGTATTACGTCAATTAAACACTGCCATCGCTGAGACAGATCATGGATCAAATGGGCTGACAGTACATCATGAATGCATGTAAACAATGAGTAAATAACACAAAGGCAAAAAGCAGTTATATATTTGGTCAAAATTAAGTTACGACTGAAAGCAGGTGTTATGATCAGTCCTGTCATAGATGGGTTTGACTTCACTGTGACCAGATTCAGAGAAATGATTCAGAAGATTCTGTGTGAAAATTCATATCGGATCTTTTTTTTTTTATTGCAGAAATATAGTTCAATACAAAGGAAACAAATAACACAGAACAAAGAACATATGGGGGAATACAGAGGAGAGAGAAAAGGAAATAAAATAAAACTAAAATAAAAAAAAAATTTAAATGTATTTAAAAATCTAAATTTTTAAATAAATTGTTCTATAATACGAGATGTCTTCAGAGCTTTTTTATTGGAGGAGACTTTTGGAAGTGATGACAATAATGAATGTAGATCAGAAGCTAACATTTTGCAGCTGGGTTTAAATTTAAGGCTATACATATACCCCCGGTTTCACAGACAAGGTTTAAGCCTATAGTCCCAGACTAAAATATAAGTCTGAGCTGTTTCAACTGAAAGAAACTTGCACTAACTGATCTTAAAATACATCAATGCCTTTGTTTTGTCTCAAGATGGACACCAGTAATGTTTTTTTCTAAGGCACGATTATAAAAATGACTTAAATGTCCTATAATTGAACTATGGCCTAATCCTGACTTAGTCTAAGCCCTGTCTGTGAAACTAAAGTTGTGCCCTAAAGTTTAAGACATCATCTAATTCCTTATTGTCAGAAATATCAGAATGGAAAAGAACCTTATTGATGGAAATACTACAGAGCTGGTGGAACACAAGAAATAGAAGCTGATATTTGAAGCCAGAATCGTTTAGAATAATAACAGAAATAGAATAAATGTGAAATAGATTCTTCTTCCTCTTGGCAGAAAGAGCAGAGTGGAGAAATATTATGGTTAAATTGACTAAGACACTTATTGCAAGGGTAATAGTGGAGAATAATTTTAAAATGAATTTCTTTTACTTTATTATTAAATAAAAATTTCTTTGGCACAGTTCATACATTAAAAAAAGTAATGTTTGGGTAAAGTGCTAACCATTTTGCCTTAGTTTTAATAAGCATATCGGATCTGTCAAAATAATTTGAAGCTTTTGCAGGGCAGTATGACTGGGCAAGAGAGGAGGACGGCAGACATGATGGCAGTGTGTGTTCGTCCCAGATGGTGTGTGTGTGTGTGTGTGTGTGTGTGTGTGTGTG
>NW_015652166.1:518978-525826 GCF_001515625.1 Sinocyclocheilus rhinocerous
TGTGTGTCTGTGTGTGTGTGTGTGTGTGTGTGTGTGTGTGAGAGAGAGAGAGAGAGTGTGTGTGTGTGTGAGAGAGAGAGAGTGTGTGTGCGTTTTTTTGACAAATGAGGACATAAATTTGTATAATGACAGGGGTATAACATAGGTATTACAAGGAGAAGGTGACTTTTCAGGACATTACCCCATGTCCCCACTTTTCAAAACGCTTATAAATCACACAGAATGGAGTGTATTGAAAATCTGAAATAGCACAAAGTTTCCTGTGAGGGGTAGGTTTAGGGGTAGGGTTGGTGTAGGACAATAGAATATACAGTTTGTACAGTATAAAAACCATTACGCCTATGGGATGTCCCCACTTTTCACAAAAACAAACCTGTGTGTGTGTGTGTGTGTGTGTGTGCCATGCAGCAGCTGGGAAACGTAAGCAAGGTTTCTAATTGCTGCCATTAGCAGAACGCATCAGCGACGAGTCTATTCAGCGTAATGGATGGGTGTTTCACAGCTGGGAGTCTGTAATGATGAAGTGTGTAACCATATGACAGAGAATGGTGAATTTAATTTGGGTGAAACAAACCCCATCCTTAAAGGGATAGTGTCACCATTTACTCACCCTCTGGCTGTTCTTCTTCGGATGAACGCAAAAGAAGATATTTTGTTACCGAATAGTTTCTGGTCCCCATTTACTTCCATTCATTTTTTCCATACTATGGAAGTCAATGGGGGCCATCAAATGTTTGGTTACCGACATTCTTTAAAATATCTTCTTCTGTGCTCAGCAGACGACAGAAACTCATACAGGTTTGGAACGAACTGAGGGTGAGTAAATGATGACAGAGTTTTCATTGGGTTTTTTGGTGAACTATCCCTTTAAGTATTGTAACTCGTTTCTGCTACAGACACGAACGGTTCCTCAAATAGTGCTTTTCTGAGCAATTCACATCAGATCACAGCAACACCCTGGGTTATGTGTCACTACCATTTGAAAGTTTAAAAAACAGTAACATTCTGAAATATTTGTTTTTCTGTTTTCTATGTGAATATATTGTAAAATGTAATTTACTGCTGTGATCAAAGCTGTATTTTCAGCATCATTACTGCAGTCTTCAGTGTCACATGATCTTCAGAAATCATTCTAATATGCTGATTTGCTGCTCAAGAAACATTTCCTATTATTATCAGTGTTGGAAACAGTTGTGCTGCACAATATTTTGTGTAAACCGAGATGCATTTGATTTTTCAGGATTCACAGATGAATAAAAAGTTCAAAAGAATTAAAGGGATAGTGTCACCATTTACTCACCCTCTGGCTGTTCTTCTTCGGATGAACGCAAAAGAAGATATTTTGTTACCGAATAGTTTCTGGTCCCCATTTACTTCCATTCATTTTTTCCATACTATGGAAGTCAATGGGGGCCATCAAATGTTTGGTTACCGACATTCTTTAAAATATCTTCTTCTGTGCTCAGCAGACGACAGAAACTCATACAGGTTTGGAACGAACTGAGGGTGAGTAAATGATGACAGAGTTTTCATTGGGTTTTTTGGTGAACTATCCCTTTAAGTATTGTAACTCGTTTCTGCTACAGACACGAACGGTTCCTCAAATAGTGCTTTTCTGAGCAATTCACATCAGATCACAGCAACACCCTGGGTTATGTGTCACTACCATTTGAAAGTTTAAAAAACAGTAACATTCTGAAATATTTGTTTTTCTGTTTTCTATGTGAATATATTGTAAAATGTAATTTACTGCTGTGATCAAAGCTGTATTTTCAGCATCATTACTGCAGTCTTCAGTGTCACATGATCTTCAGAAATCATTCTAATATGCTGATTTGCTGCTCAAGAAACATTTCCTATTATTATCAGTGTTGGAAACAGTTGTGCTGCACAATATTTTGTGTAAACCGAGATGCATTTGATTTTTCAGGATTCACAGATGAATAAAACGTTTAAAAAAGAACTGCATTTATTTGAAATAGAAATATTTTGTAACATAACTGTGCTTACTGTCAATTTTGATTAATGTAAAGCATCCTTGCTAAATGAAAGTATCGATTTCTTTTAAACAAATCTCACTGACCCCACAGAAGAGTATTTTTACTTTATGTATGTGTACATGTGTGTCTGTGTGATCTTCTTCTCTCTTGGTTTTCTGCATTCTGCAGTTAGTTTGCTGCTATTTGTGGCTGAACTGAACGACGCCTTTCTGATGGGAGGAATAAAAAAAAAGCTGATTTGAGTGTCCGGCAGGCAGGAAGAGGACTGCATTACTGTGGCATCCATCCAGAATCAGAGCGAGAGCTGTAGAGAAGAACAGAGACGAGAGTCACATGAGCAGCGAGCTCTGATTGAGTCCAGACAGACTGACAGACAGTCGTCTAATTCAGTCGACAGTCGTGTAAGTCGTCTAATTAGTCGACTAATAATAATCAAATCGTCTAATTTTTTATCTTAAAATCAATTTTATACACCACCATTTTCGTTTCTATAACGTGTGAATATATCCCCCATCGTATTCTACAACAAAAACAATCAGAGCGCCTTGTTATCACTAGTTTTATTTTGATTTCCCGAGTCCGCTATTAGCAAATAGCCCGCTAGCATCGCCAGCGTGGTTGCCGCTAATCTCGCTTACATTACTAATACTCTATTCACACACTCAGGATGCTTGGCTTGCCTTTGAGAAAGCGGTTTTGTTTGTCTATGAAATGGGTGTATGTTTGGAAAGGGGATTTTTAAAGTACATTTACATGATTTAAAAAATTCTATCAGACAAGAATCTTTAATTCTTTAAATCATAATGAATTTCATTGCTCTTCCTTGTTCCTCCTAACAAATATGTTAGGGGCATGAATGCATGAAAACAAATTATGAATGGTACAGTAAATAGAAGCAGAACATGCCAACAGCTTAACAAAACATAAACCAACACACATTTATCATGCCAATTAATATATATACACACACACACACACACACATATATATATATATATATATACAGTCAAACCAAAAATTATTCAGACACCAGATATAATTTTTGATATCTGTTTATTAGTGGGTGCAGGACACTATAGTTCATTTATGTAAGTGAGGACTGTGTGGACTACCAGTAAAATTGCTAAAAAAAAAATTGGGAGCAAATATTCAGACACTTTGACCTGACCATGTTTTTGATTAAGTGTTTTTTTCTTTAATTGCTAATGCGACTTTTTTTACACCACAGACTGAACAAAATGAAGCATTGCTTGGTAATTGGTTGTGTACTTACATTTAACAGCTGACAGCTATTCAACCGAATTCATATAGGACTACCTTTCTATCAAAGTTATATGACATTATCAAGATGAATTTGTTCTGACTCAGTTTAATTCTGAAGTCTTGTCATATTTCATTACCATTTTCTAAACTATAGTGCATAAACCGTGATAATGTGAGAAATGTTGAAGGTGTCTGAATACATTTTGGTTTGACTGTATCTATATATATATATATATACATACAGTTATATACTATATATAGGCTAGCTATATAAATCTGTATTCAAATATTAATTTGTGTGTGTGTGCTGTGCACTTCATCATAGTCGTTAGTATAGAACTGTCATGTCACGTGTCATAATCCCTTCTTCTGACTGCAGCTGAATGAAATGTGTCACATTAAAGCATCAGACACTCATTACATTAGGAAGAGCAGATGGTAAATCCCATCAGTCAGAGAGCAGGTGTGTACCGTCACCATGGAAACCTTTGTCTTTGCCGAGGAGGAGGAGAGGCGGCGCTCTGATTGGTCCTCTGTGAGTGAGTGAGGGGGCGGAGCTCACAGCGGAAACAGCAGAGTGGGAGGAGAGAGAGGCCTCTGCGCTGCTGCTGCTGAACAGAAGAGAGCTCCACTGGGAAAGATGATGATGGGAAAGGGAAGAAAAACCTCATGTTAGGCCACGGAATAAAACCACAAAGAATAAAGAACATCATAGAAATACACTGATCTTTCTACTGAGGGTTAGAATGTTTTTGTTTTGTTTTGATGATTATCATATGTGGGTTGATAATATACATAAACTTGTTAAATAAATATATTTGCCTATACATATTATACTCTACTCACTAGACTAATATTTCTTAACAGTAATATTGTGAAATATTTTTACAATTTCAAATAGCTGATTTCTATGTGAATATCTATTTAACTGTAATTTATTTCTGTGATGCGCAGCTGTATTTTCAGCAGCATTACTCCAGTCTTCAGTGTCACATGATCTTCAGAAATCATTCTAATATGCTGATTTGCTGCTCAAGAAACATTTCTGATTATTATCAGTGTTGAAAACAGTTGTGCTGCACAATATTTTTTTGTGGAAACTGAAACATTTTATTTTTCATGATTCTTTAACGAATAGAAAGGTTAAAAGAACAGCATTTATTTGACATAGAAATCTTTTGTAACATTATAAATGTCTATACTGTCACCTTTGATGAAATTAATGCGTCTTTACCTACCCAAAACTTTTAAATGGTAGTGTATCACGGTATCCAGACTAATAATAATACTAATAATAGGTACAATGTACTTGTTTTATTGTGGTATAGTTGGGGGGGGGGTGGAAGGGTCAGTGCAATTAAAAATGTAATTACAGAAATTAATAGTTTTTAAATACAAGCAAAATGCAAAAACGCATGTACACAATAAGTGCATTGCATCAAATGATTAATTTAAATGTTAAAGACACTTAAGTGGGTCCAATTATTTTATAAAAAATACATATTCCATATAGTCTCTCAAATAATAAGTGCTCATCATAATAACATTTACTCAAAACATCTAATATTTAAAGTACCAGGCAAGATGCTGCTTGAAATGTCAACCACACATTGGCTCATGAGGGATTCTTTCTGGGAAATGAAGCGTCTGATAACAGTGACTATGCATTGGCATTTAGTTTATTTTTATATGCAGCAATGTATATCTGTCATATGAAAAGAAGAGAAAACCAGCAGTTGATGATCAATGCGTTTTCAAAAGCACAATGTACAAAACTGCACCGAATATACAACATTATAAAAATTCAAGACAAAACACGTGATACATTTCGGGAACTATACGAAATGAAAAAACAATGACGTGGAGCTCAAGACTTTATTTATGCACAATACAGTATAGTAGCTACAAACATATTTCCCAATCCTGTTTAGTTCAGTTTATGAGATGCAGTAATTCCCCAATCCAACTAAAAGCCATTTTATCCTGTGAGACACTTGATAATTCAAATGCTGATGCATGATGCATCCGTCCTAGCCAATATCAGTTACTAAATCATCGGTATTGGTCTAATGGAAGCAGATATTTGATCCGTTTCAAAGCCACTGAACTGATATTTATCTTTCCCATCATTCTTACTGGAGGTTTGATTGATTCTGAACACTGTTTTTAAAACAACAGATAAAACAATATAACTGTATATTCTCAGTCATTGGTCTTGGTCAGTTGCATCTCTAATTCTGAGAGACGCTGAAGCTGCATGATGTGTGTTTTAAAGCACAGGACCGAAGGTAATATATCCTACCGACAGCTAAACAACTGACATGAAACATGAAGGCTTCAAGTAAACAGACACTTAAATATGCTTTACAAGTTGTTGATATACAGTGAGGTCCAAAAGTCTGTAAAATGAAGATGAAACATTTCAGACTGTGCACTATTTCTACGTGACTACTCAAATGTAAGTAAATGAGTGTCACTGATCATGTGACTTTTGTACAGATGGCCAGATTTTCTTCTTCGCTAATCATGCTGGAGACACTTTTTCACTCGTTTTGTCATGCTGATAATAGAATCAGTGAAGAAATCTCACTAGTTGACTTTTGGATCCCACCATAATAAACGACATAATAATCATGAATTCTTTATAATCATCGTACACCGATGAGACGCGGGTCTTTTCTGGCATTAGGACAGCAATGTAAAAAAGGCAGACACATAAAATAACGTGCCAAACTTAAAGGGATAGTACACCAAAAATGAAAACTCTGTCATCATTTACTCTCCTCAACCGGTTGACGGTAGCCATTGACTTCCATATAGCGCTGCATGATAAATCGCGATAAATCGCAATCGATATTAGGCAAAAGCTGCGATATTCATGCGCGCATCTTGTCAGTGAAGCACGGTTCTGTGATCAGTAGTAAATCTCCATCCGAAGACAAGATTTAACTGCTTTCATTGATTCAACGTGACTAATAAACACAGGACTATCTAAATTTTTCTTATTATAATAAAGTATATAATAATGCAGTGCCTTTATCATACTATGAAATATGTTGCGTGCCTTATTCTGTGTAAGAAGCCACATCATCTCACAGAAGGATTTATTTCAAACACTCGACTGACGTTATGAAGTGAGTTTGGAGTAAAAACATGTTATTAAATGTGGTATTTTCACGTGCTTTCAGATGGAGCAGCATTTACTACACAGAGCCGTAGTTCACCGAGAAGCTATGCAAACAGCTGTCATTATCGCGAACAATTTCTTCGATTTCAGAATCGCTACAAAACTAGATTTTTACTTTCATGATGAAAACATAGAGTAAGTGCTTCTTTCTTGTACAACATTTGCTACCATGATGCTATATATGGTCGCTAAGGGGTTCTGTGTGCTTTTTAGGGTGTTGTTATGTGGTTTCTAGGGTATTCTAAATGGTTGCTAGGCAGTTGCTTACTTGGAGAGGTTTTGTACCGTATAGAATAAAGCAATAAGCCCCAAGAAGCCGTGGTTTACAGTGAATTTATAAATTCATAACTGTTATAAATTCACTGTAAACCACGGCTTCACGGGGCTTATTGCTTTTA
>NW_015652166.1:526635-529500 GCF_001515625.1 Sinocyclocheilus rhinocerous
TGCTTTCAGATGGAGCAGCATTTACTACACAGAGCCGTAGTTCTACACAAACAGCTGTCATAATTGCAGCGCGATTTCATAATATCGACGTACAGTATCGATGATATCATCTGCGATTTTTTTGCGTAGCTTGTCAGTGAACTACGGCTCTGTGGAGTAAATGCCGCTCCATCTGAAAGCACATGATTGAGATTTACTACTAATCACAGAACCGGCTTTACTGACAAGGATACGCATGATAATCGCATGCGATTTATCGCGCAGCCCTACTTCCATAGTATTTTTTTCCATACTATGGAAGTCAATGGCTAGCGTCAATTGTTTGGCTACTAACATTCTTCAAAACATCTTCTTTTTTGCGTAACATAAGAAAGAAACTCGTACAGGTTTGGAACCACTTGAGGGTGAGTAAATGATTTTTGGGCGAACTGTGCCTTTAAGGAGGACGGTAAGGAAAGATATTGTTCAGTCTCTCTACATCTAGGCTCACTTTTCTCTCTATCTGCAGTCATACTGTTTGTTGGTAACCATGAGGGATTGACCGCAGGCGTGCGAACGGCTCCTGACCTTTAACCTGTCAGCCGTTTTAATCACGCTTCGCTCTGCCCTTCCTCTTTCTCCTGCCGCTCTCGGCCGCTGCCGGTTTCTCGTCCGTCTTGCCGGCGTTTCCGTTACTGGAGGCCAGGGCTCCGTAAAAGGCTCCGTTATGAAGGGCTTTGCCGGGTTTGGCCGCGGTCTCGCGGCGGGGCTGACGACGGTACGTCTGATAATAGAAATTCCCAAAGAGGATGATGAAGGTGAGGGCGTATCCGATCAGACACCAGTGCATCCACTTAGGGAACGGGCAGTCGGAGTACAGCGACAGAGCCGTGTGACCGATGGTGACGTGAAACTGGATCTGCAGAAGAAAATATAACATAACTGATCAGCTCTCAGAGGTTTAGCTGGAAAAATGAAACTTATTCAACATACACTACCATTAAACATTTTGGGGACGGTATGTTTTTAATGCTCATCTATGCTGCATTTATTTGATCAAAAATACAAAAAACAGTAAAATCGTGAATTATTATTACAATGTATGTTTTCTATGTGAATATATGTTAAAATGTAATTTATTTCTGTGATGCGCAGCTGAATTTTCAGCATCATTACTCCAGTCTTCAGTGTCACATGATCTTCAGAAATCATTCTAATATGCTGATTTGCTGCTCAAGAAACATTTCTGATCATTATCAATGCTGAAGACAAATGTGCTGCCTAATATTTTTGTGCAAATTGTCATACATTTTTTTATTTCAGGATTCTTTAATGAATAGAAAGTTCAGCGTGTATTTGGAAACTATATTTTTTGTAACATTATAAATGTCTTTATTATCATTTTTGGTAAATGTAATCCATCCGTGCTGAATAAAAGTATTAATTTCTTTTAAAAAATCTTACTGACCGCAAATTTTTGAATGGTAGAGTATGTAAAGGTAAATATTATTTCTGAATGAATGATTAGTAACAAGTCAGATATAATAAAGCTACTAAGGTTAAATTGAATTATTATTTCTGATGTTTAAACTGTTATTCTGCATAAATGTTTTTGGGAAAACTGAATTGTTGCATAAAATTCTTTACAGTATGATGGTAACGACAGCAGTATTGAAGACAGCAGGTCTTTTTTAAATTACAAATTGTATGCATACTCTAAATACCAAATAAATGGAAAATATGTATTTTATCTTGTGCAAAGACAACACATTTTATAAAACACTTTTTACAAATTTTTACAAAAGTACAAGTTATCTGGTTGGCAGAAAATCAAAAAATAGAGAAATTCTGGAAATTGATAAAGTAGACATTTTGATATAATTGATATAGTATAATTGATATAATACTTTGAAATAAAATGTTACTATAATCTGTACTTTAATAAAACCGGAATCATATTTATTTCTAAAGTTCCCCTATCTGCAGAATCACGCTTAAATTCCACATCGTTCTCAAATTTGCCGTGTTTTGTTTTTTTTCCTTCACAAATGCTTGTAAAACGTCAGCATTTACCATTTGGATGATGGTCAGATACTTCTTCCACCACAGATATTTCTGTATTTTTGGACCGAATGCGGCCAGCCCATAATACAAGTACATCAGGACATGGATGGCTGCATTCATATGAGCCCCAAAGAACGCTGAGGAAGAGAGACATACACATGTACAGTATGTTTTTGTAACAATCTGAAGGGGAGTATGACAGAATGATCATTTTTTCCATTCCTGTGTACGGTGCTTATGTGTTTGATACTTACACTGTCCACCGGCGACCCATTTGATGCCGATCCACCACAGAGTGAACATGGTGCAGTGGTGATAGACGTGCAGGAAGCTGATTTGGCTGAACTTCTTGCGTAAGATGAAGAACACAGTGTCGAGGTACTCCACACCTTTAGAAATAAAGTACCACCACAGAGCTGCTGCCACCTGCCATCACAAGAGGAGAAGAGACGTCAGGAACTGCAGCGGTTATAAAAGTCTCTTTATTCCAGTGTGTTTTAGACTAACTTTTAGAGTCTTTAGAAAAAACACTGAAAGAAATTATACGTTTAGACCTCTGAACTTAGATGCTTTAAACTTTTTTTTAATTATTACAACCAAATGTATTAGTTTTTCTAAAAAAATAAAAATAAATTGGTTCAAACCCTACATTTTAATTTAATATTAATAAACAAATTCTAGTAGATTTTACATTTTACAGAATTCCATTAATTAAAAGCAAAGAAATCAAGTTAGAAGAGAAACACAATTTTGTTGTGTAGATCACAAATAATTTGATTAATCAGACAATAAATCAGTAAATCAGACAATCTGTGTTTTCCC
>NW_015652166.1:530402-543587 GCF_001515625.1 Sinocyclocheilus rhinocerous
TAGGTCAAGATTATATATATATATATATATATATATATATATATATACACACACACACTTAATTTCACAATAAATAAAGGCTAAATTAACTATAATATGGAAGTAGAATTTTCACTTGAAATAAATCTTATTGTATGATTTAGTTAACTTACTATAAATAAAGACAACTATGAAACACCTTAACAGTTTATTTTGATGTCTTTTTAAAATATGCATCATATTTTCTGTTATATACTAACAAAGCAATAACAATAATAAATCAATAAAAGCCACAATATTTTTTTCTATGGGGAGTGATATTTGCTATTAGACAAGGTTTGAACTGAAAAACACGATTTTCAATTAGACTGATATAAAAATGCACTTTAAAGCGGTCATGAGCTGCATTTATTATTGTTATTTTTGTATTCTTTCATAATGTTTCCTGTGGTGCACTTATAATGTTAGTATGATTTTTCCATCAAAAATGGCCAAATAAATAAATAAATGAAAGCTGTTTTTGGACTAATGAGGAGGTTTTGAGCTTTGAAACTTACAGGATGTTTTTATAGCAAAATGACGTATAACATGTCAAAAGATCAAGGTTAACTAGATTTCTCAAGTTATGACCCCTTTAAATAAATGACACAGTCATTTGACTTTTTTCAGCGCATATGGCTAAAGATTCAGCTGTTTTCAATTATCTGTGTCCTCACGCAATTATGACTTAATATTTGCACATTGAAAATCATAGCTGGGCAAAATCTGAATTTAAGAACTGGCTCCCTCTCAGTTCATGAATGTGTTTAAATGGTCACAGGATGATGAATCGGAATGACAGCAAGAAACGATGTGCTATCAAACTAAAAAAAAAGAATTAGGCTGCATAAAAAATCAAAAATGTAACGTATCCTTCAAATTACAATTCTGCATCCTAATTCACCTCAAATTCAGTTCAGTGGTGCTCCGTCTAGCTGTAATGAATCCACGAGTATGTGAGTGTGAAAGCCAGATGGTGTGTGTGAGTGTGTTAATGCGACGTCACAGAGTGAAACCCAACTCCCCAGTTTTCCCGCTTCAATAACACACTTTGGGCGAGTAAGCGGAGAGCAGAATTCCTGTCTGTGATCAGCACACTCACCCTCACTTCATTGGGATCGTCTGAGTAGTCCACAGGCTGGCAGATGTAGCTGTAGTTGGCCGCTCGTGCTGCGAGGAAGAGCTGAAATACAAAGAGACGCTTGGACTATTCTATATGGTTGGTATAAAGGACAATTCCTCATCATTAGCTTCTTCATCTTATGCATAAAACAGACAGCAACTCTAGCAAGGTTACCATCACTAATGAAATCCACTGCCGTATGAAAAGACAAAGACTATCACTGAAAAAAGATGTACTGTATGTTGAAGGAATGGTTCACCAAAAAATGAAAATTTGCTGACAATGTCCTCACTCTCAGGTCATCCGAGATTAGGATGAGTTTGTTTCTAATTATTTAGACAAGATTACTTTTTCACTGGAAGAAGTGTTATTATGAAGTATGGACTTGTATTTATCAATAGTTTACAGTAAAAATGTCTTGATGGATTTGTTTCTTACAAACACTCAGCTTTTGTCTTCTCCAGATGTGAACTGATGGACTGGAGTGCTGTGGATTACTTGTGGATTATTGTGATGTTTTTATCAGCTGTTTGGACTCTCATTCTGACGGCACCCATTCACTGCAGAGCATCCATTGCTGAGACACTGATGCAATGCTACATTTCTACAAATATCCAAACTCATCTACATGTTGGAAGGATGAATACATTTTCAGCAAATTATCATTTTTGGGTGAGCTACTCCTTTAATAAAAAAAAAAAGTGACTTTTCAAAAGAATGAGCAAGAAACCATGAATGTGCATTACAATAAAAAGTAAGATTAAATCAGAAAATGACTGTATTTTTTCTCATTTCAATCTATGTTGGCTGGTCTGACTTCATTCATTTCTCAATTCTGACTTCTGCCCTGTTGGGGGGGGGGTCAGAGCACTTTGGGGGGATTAACTGGTTTTATTTTTATTATTCAATACTGTTGAATCAATCAAAATACATTAATTCATACCACCAAAAGTACTTTCTACGGGTGAAACCAGGTAGAAATATTTCTTTAAAGAAATGATTGCAGGTTATCACTTATCGCTGTGCACTGAAATATAATAAGTCTAAATTATCGTTTTCAAAAACGATAAAAGAAATAACCTAAATATTTATATGAACTATAAAAACTAAGAAAACCAAAGCTGACATGTAAAAATACAAGATCTAGTGCCATTTTCTGGGCGGGCTCACCTCTTTGAATATGAAGAAGTTAAGGATGACCATGCTGAAGTTGTAGACGATGAGGGTCTTCCTCAGCTGGAAGGGCTCTCGGCCCTGCATGTACTTGGGCCCCAGCCAGAGAAACAGCAGGTACGAGGAGCTGATAGCCAGCGTGGGGAGCGGAGAGTCCGTCAACGGCCATTTCTGCACACGCTTGTCTACACACACACATCAAACCCCATCATCACGCTTTCATCTGGCATCTACAAATGCACCTTAATTGCACTGGCTTCAGTATTTCCTGGCAAAACATTTTAGATTATTTTTTTCAAGTGAGCATAAAACAACACAGTTCTTGTGCAATTTACAGCACAAGTTAATTTTTCAAATGAATAAAATGCATAACTTTTCTATGTGTTTACAGAGAAATACAAAAATGCCACCCTTTTCTCGTGATGGAAGGAATAGGGGAGCGTTTAAGTTCACAAGCATTGCTTTTCAACCCATCCTAAAGGACGATAACTATAATGATAACCTTAACTGTAAAGTTTTAATAATCTTTCGAATTCTATGTAAATACTAAAATTAACATCAGAACTAAAACAGTAACAACACAGAAGAGCGATATCGGAGGAATAATTTTTTTAATTTTTTATTTTTTGTCCAGTTGAAGAATGATAAAAACACTGACAGCCAATCAGAATCCATCCTGCTTTAATAAAGCAATAAGCCCCGTGAAGCCGTGGTTTACAGTGAATTTAAAACAGCTAAGGGGCGTTGTTGGGAACGACGCGAAGCGGACGCTTAGCTGTTATAAATTCACTGTAAACCACGGCTTCACGGGGCTTATTGCTTTTATAAAACGGTTATTCCATACACGTAGTAAGGTTTCACAGAATAAAACAGAGCAAATAAAGTGTAATGATATTAATAAAAACAGTATTCTTCCACCAAACAATGTAGTTCCAACAAAGTGGTTGCCGAGCAACACACAGAAGTAAACAAAGGTGTGTGTTTGTAGAGTAATTTACAACAGCTTCGAACGCGGCTCAGCCAATCAGAATCAAGCACCGGAACTCTCCGTTTTATAAAGAGCTTTAAATGCGTCAGACAACAAAACTGCAGCATACGCTTATAATAAACAGAACGTTATCATCTGTTGGCTTGGACGCTAATATAGTTATCATTATGAGTTTATTTGACATAAGAAGAAGCAATACAGCTGCATCTTTACATCTTCTGTGTCAAGGATAACAAAATAAAGTTGCTTTAACTTATTTCCATTGTGGTCCTTGATTTTAGAAATGATGATGGGTTTGTTTGCATGCATCTCCACACTAGTTCACGAAATTCACACAAAATAAAATAACTTCACAATTATGCACATACACACAACCAAAATGAAAATCAATTCTATTTAGACAACCTATCTAAAAACAGCTTCTTCAGTCTTATAATAAAACCAACACTGAATATATATAGTTTTTGTTATCATCCTCAGTGTGAACCTGCCTCAAGACTTGGATTTTAAAAGCAGTAAAGAATTCAAAAATGTATTTGTTGGCTTTACATAATAATTAAAAATAAATAAATATTAACTGAAAAAAGACACTTTTGTCCAAATAGAGCATAAACAGCAACCAGATATTAGTCACACTTTAACTATTAACTACAACTTTTGCCTAAATAAACTCCTAATTATTGTGTATTACTGTAATAGTAGGTAGTTGCTAAGTTTAGGTATTGGGTTTAAAGATTAAACGATCTATGGTCATGCAGAATAAAGGGTCATGAAAACACATTTTTTGAGATGTTAACATATATGAACAGGTTGCACATCAGTGAAAACAACAATAGCACTCATTATGTGTATTATTAAGTGAAAAGTGGTTATTTTTCAATTTTTTGGAGCCATTTTGTTCTTCATGTTCTAATAGCAAAGTTGAACCAACGTCACGAAAAGTGCTTTATAAACAGCCAATATGCTAGTAATATACGTGCTAATAAACAACTAGTTAAACTAAAGTGTTACCGAACTATTTCGGGCTCCTCAATGAACCGGTCATTAAACAGTTTGTAAAAGAAACATCTTTGTTTCTTAGTGTGAAGAACATTTCAATCATCTAAAGAACCTTTTTCCACTAATAAAGAACGTTTGGTGGAATGGAGAGGTTCTTCGTGGAGCCATCAATGATAATAACGATAATGGCCAGCGTTGCATAGTTTCAAACATCTATATTCGTTTGAATCAGAGAATCTGCTCTTGTTCACCAAAAGCGAAGCCTGCAGTCTCTGTCTCATGGGGAAATCGAATAAATCTAATAACTCTTCTGCTCCCGGCTTTACTTAATCAGAGCGCTGCGTTGATATCAGGTCACAGGGTCAAGAGCGGTTACCTGCGATGGTGAGACTCCATTTGTAGAATTCGACTGTGTCCTTGATTATATGCTTTATAATATCCATCGCTGAGACTCAAATCCTAATTGTCTGAGAAGAAGAGAGATAAGAGGTCAAAAGATGGTGGAAAGCCATGTGGTGATGCTGCTAAAAAATGCTGGGTTAAATACAACCCAGTGCTGGGTAAAATAGGGACAAACCCAGCAATTGGGCTGTTTTGACCCGCTGGGTCAAAACAGCCCAATTGCTGGGTTTGTCCCTATTTTACCCAGCACTGGGTTGTATTTAACCCAGCATTTTTTAGAGTGTGCAATAGCATGATGGTGGGGTTGTTTGGGGAAGGGTTATTATTATGATTGATAGGGGAGCTGGGGGTGTAATTCAGCACAAATCTGCTCAACAACATCTGAATTATAATGGAAATCGACATATTATTGATGAAAGGGATGCACTTGCATCAATAGAAGTACATGAAAGATTCGGTCAGATATGTCGTTGAATATCAAAAGGCATACACTGGCAGACCCCCATCACAGCCTCTCCCAAACCCACCGTTAGAAGAGCCAAGAAGGCTTTTTGACGCCAGGTTACAAGAGATGCGATGCAACAATCAGGGATCAATCGCGCAAAAGACGCCAAATATCCCTGCGCTTAGAGCCTCTCCTCTCGTATACCCCTAAAACACACAGCATCCAGCCAGTATCATAGATTTAGCGTTAATTAAACTGACATGTAGCGTCGTCACAACGATGACTCCGTGCTTACCGTAGCGCGATTCAACCCCGTTTCTAATGACATTCAGCTCAAGGTCGCGCGATCCCGTTATTCCCTATTACAGGAAAACACCTTCGTCCCAGATTGAGCCGGATCCGCTTAAAGGCCCGATGCTGAAGCAGACGGTAATAAACCCATCCGTGTATGGAGCATCCTAGAGGGTCACTGGCATCACTGCGGCTGTCGGGTCGCTCCCCTCGACTCAGCTCTACTGCGCATGCGCCAGAACAGGTGCGTTCTTCATTCCCAAACCTTCAATCTCTGCGCTGCATCTTTTCTTGACTGTCATTCTTAAAATTATTATTATTTTATATTTTCATTATTTTTTTTTTTTGCTACTTAGCAAATACTACTTATAGGATCTAGTAGTTTGATCCTATCTTTTACATTTACATTACACTGTAAAAAATGACCATGAATTTAACGGTAAAAGACTGTAAAAATGCTACAGTAAAAACCTGTTAAATGGTTAACGGTAAATTCCCCTACTATATACGATAAAAAAGGATTGAGGAACAAATGAAAGCATTAAGACTCCAAGACTGAATCAGAATATTCAAAATTAATTTTTTTGTTTTCTTTAAGTGTCAAAATAACGTAATATGAACGTCGGGGCACATTCTGTTTGTGAAACAATAACGTAAAACACTTTCTAACATTAAGAGATATATCCAGCTGCAGACCCGCAGCACCAGCAGTTTCAGAACCGCAGCCACAGAACCGGAAGTGAGGGGCGGAGTTATTGACAACGAGAGAGCAGTCTAATGTTTTTGCTATCGTACGTTTAATAATTATCGTATACATTACGTTAAGCATTCATCTGCTAAGTACTTAATGTGTGCTTGGCTTTATTATATTATATTGAAACTTGAATTTGTTGTCCGGGAGTTATTTTTGTAGGATTGTCATAACAAAATGTGCCCAAGAGTGAATTGTTCATTTGATACATTTTAATTTGAATTCATGCAAGATTGTCACGACAAAATGTGCCCAAGAATGAATTGTTCATTTTGTAAGTTTTCATGCAGGATTGTCATGACAAAATGGGCTTAATAGTGAATTGTTCATTTTATAAACTTCAATGTAATTATTGTGTACATTTTGATTGTAGGCAATATAGCAATATACATTTGTTTATAGGCGGCGCTACTCTGTTAAAAAATGTAAGCTCCGCCCCTCACTTCCGGTTCTGTGGCTGCGGTTCTGAAACTGCTGGTGCTGCGGGTCTGCAGCTGGATACTATTGAACATTAAAACCAGTCTGAGCATCCAGTGTCAGAAGGACTTGAATTTGATATGTGATGATCTCTGCTCAAGTTTAAAATATTTCACCTTTTTAGACGGTGTTTACAAAGCTGTCAGAGAATATAATAACTGTTGGTTGAGCTGGAGGACCGTGGCGGTGGCATCGTGACGCGCAGAAGAAGACGCTCTCCGAGGCGTCATTTCCGGTTTAGAGAAGAGCCACTGGACAACAACAACAAAAAAATGGAAGGGAAAAACAATGTAGATGACCTGGACGCTCGCCTTCAACTTCTCGAAAAACGCGTTCATGGCGAAAGAGGAGGAAAAACCAATAAGCCTGTGAAGGTGATTCGCCTCAGAAACGCGTAAAACCCTCTGAGCGCTCTCTCTCTCTGTATGTATGTGTGTGTGTGTGTGTGTATATATGTGTGTGTCTGTGTCTGTGTGTCTCTCTCTCTCTCTCTCTGTGTGTGTGGGTTTATTGATGTTGATTTGACAGATGATATTTAGATCATAATATCAGGCAGTGTCGCTGATGTTCTTATAAGCAAAAACGTTAGTTGTGTCAGAAGCTGCATAGTGAGCGCTGTTCACACCGTGGGCGTGGCAGCAGGACTCGTGACACATAAACGGTGGATTCCTCTGTCAACTAGTTAGTACACTGACTAGTGCACACTACACGTCTTTGAGTTCCTTTAAAAGCGCTCTATCAATCAAATGTATTCGTACATACACGTGCAGTTCGCATGACATGTAATTTTGTCCTCCCAAGAAAAACACTGTCACCAGTTATTGAGTGGTTCAAAACAAGACATTTGCAAACTTGTAAACTGAATTTAATTAAATTGTAATTGTAAAGATTGTAGTAAATTTGAGTACTTACAGTGTGAACGAATGCCCGATGGAAACAACTGGTCTAAATAGAATCACTAACATAAATAGAATACTTGCTATTGCTAATTATAAATGACATAAATACATTATTTAATTATGAATTACAAAATAATCATAAATGCATGCACAATCATTTTCATCATTTTTGTGCATAAAAGTAACAGTTGATTACAAGTGGTCTACTCAGTAATGATCAGACTTATCCTTTTTCGTAGTGCTGTCAAACGATTAATCGCGATTAATCGCATACAAAATAAAAGTTTTGGTTTGCATAATATATGTGTGTGTTCTGTGTATATTTATTATGTATATATAAATACACACATGCAGTATATATTTTCAAAATATTTACATGTTTATGTTTATATTCGCAAAATTTATATTATAAATAAATATATTTAATATATAAACAACATATTTTTCTGAAATATATACATGCATGTGTGTGTATTTATATATTTATATATATATATATATATATACATAATAAATATAAACAGCATAGATGCATATATTATGTAAACAAAAACGTTTACTTTGGATGCGATTAATCGCGATTAACATCGATTAACGCGTTTGACAGCGCTACTTGTTTTGTATAACCAAAATCTTTATGTTAGCTTAGCAGTGTGTGCGTGTTTTGCTGGATTTCTAATCTGTCTTTCCTTCCTTCAGTGTGCTGAATCACTCACAAGGATCAGTGCTGCTCTGGCAAACACCGCAAACAAGAGAGAGCGTGTCAGGATCCTTCACAAGAAAAGTGAGAACCTCTCAGTCAACATCTGTAATCAAAATACTGTTGATGTTTTAATATGTTTCACCATCATTGCGTCTTTTCTGTCAGTTGAAGATTTGCTGAAGTATTTGGACCCCCAGTTCACAGACTTCATTGCTGTGCCAGATGCAATGAAACTAGAGTTCATTCTAGCAGGTTAGTGCTCTGATTTTCACATGTGTCGACACTGATCAAATCAGTCCTTAAGATCAAACACTGACATTTAATAAAAGTACTATAAACTGCATAGGCCCAACAGTATTTATTTATTAGTATTTATTTATATAGTTATTAACATGACATAGGATGAAAAAGTGTTTTGATTTTCATTTGCATCATGCACTCAGTCCAGTACTATAAACTGCATAGGCCCAACAGTATGCATAGTTATTAACATGACATAGGATGAAAAAGTGTTTTGATTTTCATTTGCATCATGCACTCAGTCTGCAATAATCCACTGCACAAAACATGTTATATTTGGCACAAACCATCATTGCAGGTGAACCTTTATTTAGTCTGAATTGTATTTTTATGTTTTATTTTTTGACCTCGTGTAGTTTTGTTCATGGTTTGTAAGAATAAGATCAAACGCTGGCAAGTAACCGATGAATCTGCACAAAAATACAATTGCAGACTGCACTTTGTCTTGCAATTGCAAGTTATAAACTAATTGTGAGTTTACATTTCACAGTTCAGTTCACAATTCACAATGTTTTTGTTTCTGTCAGTCTAAAAAAAGTATTCTGACTTAAGAATTGTGAGATAAATAGTCAAACATATCAGAAAAAAAGCTTCATGCTGCATGCAACCCATTATTTTTATTTATTTATTATCACCAGTTGAGAACCACTAAAGCATATCATATTTTTGAATGGACTGATCTAAACAGTGCATAAAGCTCCTCATTCTTTATCTACAGAGGAAGAGTTTTTGCGATCTCAGGCCACATTATTGGAGCAGGTGCACAATCTGCAGCCTCTTCTGGACAGCAACCACATTAAAGGTTGCTAAATATTTGTCAAATATGTAAATGAGCCTTTTCTTTAAGTATGACTACAGTTATCTGGTCGTATTTATAACAACACTGTTTTTTCCCCTTTAAAATATTTCCCCTCACATCATGGTATCACAGCGGTTCCAGAGCTGACCACTAAAGTGCAGCGATTGTCACAAATTCACATTCGACAGCAGGTAACAAAAAATAGAGGTTTTTATTGCTAAAAAAAAAAAAATCTGTATTAGCATGCTCTCATTTAATGAGAACGTGTCCTGAAGCACTCTGATTTATCTTCCTATATAAACTTGTATTAATCCTGATGGACTTCCACAGGACCAGAATGAAGAATTATCTGCTGAAGTGAAGAAGCTGTTTGAAGAATACAACAAAATGGTATCCTTGCTTGCGGTGAAAGACTCGTATTTAATTATTGCACTGCTTGCCATGTGTTGAGAACTCCCTGCAGCTAAAAACAGCACACAATGAGCTGAATTTATTCACATGAATGCCTTATTATCCTTAATGTCTTCCGCAGATGTTTCTTTTATCAAAGCAGTTTTCACAGTGGGATGAAACTCTTCGGAAGCTGGAAGGACCCAAGCAAGGCCAGCAGATAGACTAGGATGCTAAATCTTAGATTTGTCAAATGTTGCATTTTTCGCACTTCATCGCAGATATGATTAATAAAACAGCACTGTCATTCCTAAACATACCTTGTTTATAAGTAAGTGTTGTTTAAGGTCTTCGATCTACCATTAATCTAAATTTTGAGTCATTATGTACCAATATGGTCATCTTATTGTATCATAAGTAATTATATGCTCATTACATTTGTGTTTACAGAAACATTTCTCATTTCTTCCAACCATTCAGTAAACTCATTTTGCTTTTTAATGTATTTATTCCAGCAATTGTAAGGAATGATGTGTGTATGAGGTTGTTGTTTTTTTACCGCCTTTAGAAAAGTGTCACTACCTGAAATAATCATAAATAAAAGAAAGTGCCCCTGTATGTTGTATTTGTCTTTTATTTTTTTTATTTATATCTAGTTTTTACATTTTTATGAGTGACTGCTAAACATAACCTCCTTTTTTAACAATATTACAGCACCAATATTACTGGAGACATCTTTCAAGATTACAAGGAAACAAGTAAATGGACAATGGTGTAATATATTGAACTCTAAACACTAGATTAAGAATTGAGTCTAAGATATTTTCCACGAAAGGTAGCGGAGCTGTGCGATGGTTTAAATATTACAATGAAACAAGTAAATGGACAATGGTGTAATATATTGAACTTTAAACACTAGATTAAGAATTAAGTTAATATTTTTCCACGAAAGGTAGCGGAGCTGTGCGATGTTTTAAATAACTTGCATTTTTTGACAACACAAATTGTAATTTGCACTAAACTAAATGGATCTTTTTGTGATCCTGTTGCAGAAACTTTTTGCTTTTAAAAATGCCAAAGAAATGCTGTGTTCATTATGAACAACATTTCTACCAAGTTTTTATGGTAAACCATAAAATATGCATTTATCTTATCAGTGTTTAAAAACGACATTTAAATGGATTGACTCAAGCTCATTTAATTGTATGCATGTGGAACTCTACATAATAATAATCATAATTGTATTAAACATGCTTTATATTGTCCACATCTCATTTAAATTGAAATACAGCCTGCCATTATATCAATTCCACATAGTTGTAAATAGTTTGTTTATATCCTATCAATTCTACATATCTTTACATCAACATAGGAGGTACTGCACTACTAGTCTGAAACATTCTAGTTTATATTTTACAGGATTAATTCTATTAGTTATAATTTTAAAATATTAATTCTATACAAATCTCGACAAAAGAAGGAATGAAGAATGAAAGCAGGAAGCTGCTGGGAAGCCCCGCCCCTCAAATGCGAAGTGGTCACGTGAAATACAAATGGACCAATAGGAACGCGCGTTCATGGGGACGTCGCGGATTTTGAAACGGTTTTTCAACAAAACATTCGATTAATCCCACCGTCAAATTTGCCTGCTTACTCCGTCTCACTGTAAGTATACTGCTTTAAAATACTCTATAGCATCGTCCAAAATGCAAACTGTGCGATTTAGTGCGTCAAGATTTAGATTGGCAATAATTAAATCAAAAATACACGATTGTCAACGAGGAATTTTCGGTTGTAAAGCGAGTTTAGCCGGATGGCTAAGTTAGCAAGCATCCGGCCACGGTGGATCTGTTAGGTTAATAATCACAGCAAGTTAAACAATATTCCGTCATATGATACATTTGATGAGAGTGAAGATCTAGTTAGGTGGAGAAAGAACTAGCTCAGATGCTGAAAGGGCCCTAGACATGGATGACGAACTTTATATGTAACGTACGTTAGTGTAATATCATCAAAACAAGCTTTGAATGTTGTCCTGGCAAAGCCTGGGCCTAGTTATTTAGGTTTGTGCACTTTGAATATTTTAAGACCTATTAAGGGTTTGGTGAGACATGTTTGGAATGACAGACACATGCATGCAGACATAGACTGAACTATACTGTTATCATAGATGTCATTGCAGTACAGTAACGTAAGTGTGTTGTGTTGATGTGTCTTGTGTTGTTTAGTGTGCAGAGATGGATGAAGAAGAGAGCACAGAGCGACAGCTGCAGATCGCCATGCTGTGTCAGCGGCTGGCCAAGATGAAGAAGTTATACAATGATGGTAATAATTTCCAGATTTGGGTAATGCATACGCTCACTCATATCCCACACTTTAAAACTTGGATAAATCAGGGAATTCCAGGCCTGGGAATGTTACGGAATCTTGAAAAGTCACGAACATTCCTGTAGTTCCAATGTTTGTTGTTATGCTAGGCTCTGAAATATTAATCTTCCAGTAATCAATCTCTGAAATGTTTTTTAACAATCCTGATCCAGTAATCATGAAAGAATGCAAAAGTCAAGGCAATTCATTGGCCAAAACGAGAATCCTGGGTTGTTAGTCGAGCAGAGCAGAACATCTTTGGCTTTTCTTCCATACAGATGACACCGATTACATCAACCAGGCCATCAGCTCAAACTCACCCGACACCTGCCGGACGCTTCTGACCAATCTGGAGAGGAAAGGCAATCCTCAAACGGATCCCAGCCTGCTCACTAAACTCATCGACTGCTACACGCGTGTCTTTTCCAGCATGCCGTTGGGCAAGTACAGTCAGATTGAGAGCTACGCCAAGATGCTGGTCAGATTTGCAGAGTTAAAAGCGTAAGTCTCTGGTTCACTGGGATTTGAAATGATTTCTAACAGTCTTTCATCATTCTGGAAATTCTGTACATAATGATCTTTACAGAATAGTTCACCCTAGTTAATATTACTATTATATACTACTATTTTTTTTATCCATTATGAAATGTGACCCTGGAGCACAAAACCAGTCATAAGGGTCAATTTTTCGAAATTGAGATTTATACATCATCTGAAAGCTGAATAAATAAGCTTTCCGTTGATGTATGGTTTGTTATGATAGGACAATATTTGGCCGAGATACAACTATTTGAAAATCTGGAATCTGAGGGTGCAAAAAAATCAAAATATTGAGAAAATCGCCTTTAAAGTTGTTCAAATGAAGTTCTTAGCAATGCATATTACTAATCACAAATTAAGTTTTGATATAATTATTTGTAGAAAATTTGAAAAAATATCTTCATGGAACATGATCTTTACTTAATATCCTAATGATTTTTGGCATAAAAGAAAAATCATTTTGACCCATACAAGGTATTTTTGGCTATTGCTACAAATATACCCCAGCGACTTAAAACTG
>NW_015652166.1:543764-556916 GCF_001515625.1 Sinocyclocheilus rhinocerous
AGGACATTTACAAAATATCTTCATGGAACATGATCTTTACTTAATATCCTAATGATTTTTGGCATAAAAGAAAAATGTATAATTTTGACACATACAATGTATTGTTGGCTATTGCTACAAATATACCCCAGCGACTTAACACTGCTTTTGTGCTCCAGGGTCACATATACTTAATATGCTTTGAAATGTTGTGAGGGTGAGAAAATAGACAGATTTGTAGTTTTAGGTGAACATTTATTTTTTCTTAAATCAACTTTCAACTGCCAAATATTTGAATGCATTATTTAATTTAGTCTCTCTTCATCAACAGCATCCAAGATGTAAATGACGCGCAGGCTAGTTTTGACATAGCGAGATCCCACTGTAAGGATTTTGCCTTTGTTCACATTGCTTATGCTCAGTTTGAGCTTTTGCAAGGTAAGGAGACTTCAAAATATAAGGCGCTTTTGCCTCTGTCAAAAAAAAAAAGTTTGCTGATTGAGAAGAACACAAGGTCATTCATTGCTTACATTCTCTCCAGGCAACGTTAAGAAATGCACTTTAATTCTTCAGAAGGCTTTTGAAATGAATGCTAAACCCAGGCGCGTTCTGGAGGCTGCCGTGAGGAATCTAAACGCAGGCAAACGGCAGCTCCTCTCACATGAAGATAAGGAGAACTTAACAGGTTAGTTTACATCATGTCGACTACTTTTTACTGTGGTGTTGTTGTATGGAAGCCTGTTTGCGCTATAGAATAAAAAAGGTCATTGTGACTTTATCTAACAATCTGCCACACTGAGGAAAAAAGACAGAATTGCAAATTAAAAACTTGCACCTATGATTAAAAAAAAATTGTGAGATAAAATCACTTTTTTATTTTTATTAACTTCTGTGGCGGAAGCAGGCTTCCATACTTTTGTGTCCAGTTTTATATCCAGTGAAAAACTACCAGTGCATTATTAAAAAATTTTAAGGTAGAAAGTCAGTAATAGAGGTTTGAACTTGGAACAACATGAGGGTGCATAAATCATAATTTGAAGATTTTCTGTAAATGTTTTCGTTATATTTTATTGAAATCCTGTAATGTATACTTTTGCTTTTCATGAATTAAACATGTCTTTTAAATGCCTTGAGAAGTGTGTGCACATGACGATGCACACGAGTCTGTGAGAAGCAGCTCCAGAAGATCTGATGGAACATGTGACCTGCAGAGCAGCAGCACTTTTCACCACGGGTATGATAAGCTCTGTTCTTTCATGGGAAGTTCATGACAAGTTTGCAGGGCATATCAAATCAAGCAATATATTGAATATCATTAAAAGGCTAAGAATAACCACATATACGTAGTTCAAAAAAACATATCACATAATGATACCACATATTGTTCAAAAAATATTGTTCCAAAGCTTAGGTCAGTACAGTTGTTTTCTTTTCTTCAGAAAGGATGCATTAAATTTATCAAAAGTAACATTTGTGACCCTGAACCACAAAACCAGTCATAAGGGTCAATTTTTCGAAATTGAGATTTATACATCATCTGAAAGGACTTCAAAATATAAGGCGCTTTTGCCTCTGTCAAAAAAAAAAAGTTTGCTGATTGAGAAGAACACAAGGTCATTCATTGCTTACATTCTCTCCAGGCAACGTTAAGAAATGCACTTTAATTCTTCAGAAGGCTTTTGAAATGAATGCTAAACCCAGGCGCGTTCTGGAGGCTGCCGTGAGGAATCTAAACGCAGGCAAACGCCAGCTCCTCTCACATGAAGATAAGGAGAACTTAACAGGTTAGTTTACATCATGTCGACTACTTTTTACTGTGGTGTTGTTGTATGGAAGCCTGTTTGCGCTATAGAATAAAAAAGGTCATTGTGACTTTATCTAACAATCTGCCACACTGAGGAAAAAAGACAGAATTGCAAATTAAAAACTTGCACCTATGATTAAAAAAAAATTGTGAGATAAAATCACTTTTTTATTTTTATTAACTTCTGTGGCGGAAGCAGGCTTCCATACTTTTGTGTCCAGTTTTATATCCAGTGAAAAACTACCAGTGCATTATTAAAAAATTTTAAGGTAGAAAGTCAGTAATAGAGGTTGGAACTTGGAACAACATGAGGGTGCATAAATCATAATTTGAAGATTTTCTGTAAATGTTTTCGTTATATTTTATTGAAATCCTGTAATGTATACTTTTGCTTTTCATGAATTAAACATGTCTTTTAAATGCCTTGAGAAGTGTGTGCACATGACGATGCACACGAGTCTGTGAGAAGCAGCTCCAGAAGATCTGATGGAACATGTGACCTGCAGAGCAGCAGCACTTTTCACCACGGGTATGATGAGTTCTGTTCTTTCATGGGAAGTTCATGACAAGTTTGCAGGGCATATCAAATCAAGCAATATATTGAATATCATTAAAAGGCTAAGAATAACCACATATACGTAGTTCAAAAAAACATTTGTGCCTAAGGAATATATGTCCCATGACAGAATTTTTCTTTTTACCATGAAAGAATTGATGTTAACAAACAGTCTGCATTCCAGGAGTGATCAGAAGTTCAGTCCACCAGAGAACATGGGCATGCCTGTGTGGAGAGCAGGGTCACAACACAGAAGAACAGCCATGGTAAGATGAGAGAGGATGTCAGTCCATCAGCAAACCACACTCGAAAGTGGAAACTGATGTGTTTGCTTGTGTTCCTCGCTGCAGGCAGAAAGAGTTCCCATGGTGCCTCTCTCTATCCCTGAAAACGAGAGCAGTGACCGTGACGGTGTTCAGAAACCAGAAGCTCCAGCTGCACACGGCAGTGGTTTCTCCAGGTGAGAGATGTGGACCTGTGCAGGGGCGGCGATATGAACGAAAATAAATATCAGTCATTTGAGTACTGTAATTCAGTGAGTTAGTTAAGTACTCCAGGGATGCAATTGTTGCGTATTTTTATTTTCCTACGAGAAGCATGACCCACGTGAAATGCGAAAATACAAGAGAAAAAATGTTAGGTTTACAAATACTTTTAATCTATGTATTTTACAAGTACAATATTATTGCAACAGTAATACTTTGATTTGTTTAATTATTAAAATTGAAATCATAATTTAAACATCCTTTTCATTAATAGCAGTAATAATGTAAAAGTGTTAAACTGTCTCATAGTCGCACTGTTTTAAATTTCAAGCTTTAATGTTTGATTTTCTCCAGGCAAACAAGTGGTTCAAATGTCCGCTCCACGTTCCCCATGTGTTCCTCAAAGAAAGGCACTCCAGATGGGGACTCCTACAGTTTATTAAACCTGAAGGTATAAGTGTCTTCCGGCCTTAAAATAGACTTAAACTCGCCAGTGCTGAGAGTTATGAGTAGCAACAACATTCAGAAAGTAAACGTTCACTATGTAAAGCTAGTACTGAATAGTGTTGTTATGTTTGTGCAGCCTCCTCTGATTAGTCCAGATCATCTGAGGGGAAACACTGAAGAGGGCGACACTATCACAGCACTCCTACAAAGAGCAGAAAGAAAAGAAACCGCTCGAACGGAAGGTCATTTTTACATAATATGACCCATTGTTGACCCAGAATACTTTCATTTTAGTCTGTTTTTTTTTTTACTCAACTATCATAGGATGTTGGGTTTGCTCAAGCAACTTTTTGTTGCAGTGCACTCTTTTCTGATAGATTTATGTCTTCCTTCTTTCACAGAAACCACTGACATAAACCAGCTCATCAGCACAAACTCTCCTGAAAGTTGTCAGATCTTCTTGAAGAACCTGGAGAAGAGAGGAGACCCTGGTTCAGACCCGGCGTTTCTCTTCAAACTCCTGGACTGCTACTCTAAAGTGTTCGCCAGGTTTCCTTTGGCAAAGCATTGCAAAACTGAAAGCTATGCTCGAATGCTAGTGAGATATGCAGAGCTGAAAGGGTGAGTCAGTGGTGGATTGCACTAAGGGTGCTTTCACACTAGCACTTTTGGTGCGCACCCGGGTTCGATTGACGCCAGAGTTCGGTACGTTTGGATGATGTGAACGCTGTCTTCCGAACTCGGGTGCGCACCCGCGAACTGTACCCGAGTCCACTTAAAAAGGGTGGTGGGGCAGGGGGAGGGGGGAGCAATCGAACTCGGGTTCGGACCAAGCAATCGAACCAAGTGTGAAAGCACCCTAAGTCTCATGTCAGCAGCTGATAATCTTGAGTAATTTGTTCTTTGCCACCTCTACAGGATTGAAGATCCAGAAGACGCTCCGGATCATTTCAGTATTGCCAGATCGCACAGTAAAGCTTTTGCTTTTGTGCATATCGCACATGCTCAGTTTGAGCTCTCACAAGGTAATGCATGACATTTGTTGGTTTAGTAAGAATATAGTACATTAAAAAGACCCCATGCACTCAAAAATAGACTAGTCTGGCTTTTATAGTTCAAGTTTTTTAGCTTTGAGGTCATCTGTATGCAAGTGTTCGCCTAGAATATTCACTTGTTGAATTTAGCATCTTTTTATTCTGAGAAGATGTACCAAATATATTGATGACTTCTATTGCAGTTATGGGTGGGTGCATCTGAATTTTTTTATTTAATCTAATGCTGTCTATTCGTTCTGTCCACAAAGCATTTGATTTGTGACGGGCTCATAATTATGACCTCAGAAGTATGAAGTGTCATTTCTTTGGCTTATTAACAGTAAAGGTGTGTTTAATGCCTGTATAATTACATGTTTTGAAAATCTCTCAGGTAACTCTAGGAAGAGTAATTTGATTCTGCAGAAAGCGCTGAGCTCAAACGCACGGCCGGTTGAACTGCTGCAGACCGCCATCAGAAATCTCAAGTCTGGTAAAACTCATCTGCTTCCTGCGGAGCATGAAGAGAACGCTGCAGGTTAGTGTCATACTTTTCTGTTAAAGGAGACTTTTTTTCCCCTCTGAGGTGCACTTTAGAGCTGTCTTTATTTGTTTTTGCTGCTGTGTATTTTAGGGCTGTCAAAATGGCTGAAAAACTAAATTCGAATTTTGTACTTAAATATTATCAAAACTCAAATTCTATTCGAATTTAAAATGCATAATTTCATTTAGGGTGAAGAAAAGCTTTTGGCTTCTCTCTTGAGGCCACAAGAGGGCGCAATAAGCAAAATATTACTAATGCACGTTTCATCAAAGCATAAGATAACATGACTATCTGTGAAAAAAGTGCATCATGTTTAAAATAATGTTTATAAACCAATTATAATTAAGTTGCTTAAACTACTATAAACAAAACAGCAGCATGTATGTATACATAGTTTAATACAAAGGACCGAAAGCCAATCACACAGAGTACATTTTTCATTTAAAAACATGAGATGCAGTGGGATGGGAAAAAACCCGCCATAAAGTCTCGAGATATGTTTTTTAAAAGTTGAACTTGCATGAATTTTACATGGCTTTCTAAACATGCGGCTCTTTTGTGCGAGACGCGAGGCATTCAAATGTGGATTTTTATTTTAAATTCGACGAATATTCGAAATTCTAATTCTTTTTTTTTGACAGCCGCTAGTGTTTTCACACCATAATTGCTGTCGCTGGACATCTGCCTGTCACTGATCTACAGTGCACAGCAGTCGAGTCTGTTTGTTTGAGGTGGACTTCAGTGTTGTTCACACAAGACTCGTATTTGTGTTCTGTCATGAAGGGTCCATAGAAATCTGTGAGCTCCAAAATACTTAAAGATCATTTTTACTTTGAAAACCTATTCGTCAAGTTGCGGGACTGAATGTATTGCTGTTGAGTTAAAATCAAGAGACAACATCATTTGTGTTTTTTAATATAATGCATAGAATAATACTTCCATAATTCATTGAAATCATACTATATTGTTATAATATGGCCATTGTATTACCATATTGTCTACATGAGCCATTGGAGCTTGGACCCTGGTAATCACTGTTAGTGGCTACATTTAAGAATTCATTATTATGTTTACTTTTAAAAGTGATATATTTAGTCTGTGAACACATGCAGACTGACATCTTTTCAGTGTGTTATACCTGATTTTTTTTTTCTTTAAGAACTTTTCTCTGTGATTGTTACATAGTAATGCAACCCTAACCCTACACCTAATGAGACATTTAGCGTTTTGAGCATTGTTTTGTTTTTATAAAAAACAAACAAACATTGATTTTCTTTGAGTGTCTTCTAGGGTTAATGTGAAAAATGGTTGTACAAAAAAAGAATGATACTAATGTTTGGTTTTGCAGAATATTTGGAAGCACCAAGTAACAGAAAGGAAGAAGAAAATCCTCAAAAGCCTCTTGCCAAGGAGACTTCATCCGAATGGAAGATCCCTACTCTCATCAACAAACATGCGTCTCCGGAGGTCTGCTTACAGCTCACGCTTTTGTGTTTCATATTTGAGCTCAGAATGATTAGAGTGGACTCAGCTGGGATTGGTTCGTGATCAATCTGTTTTGTGACTCCATTCAGGATCATAAAGCTCCCGCAGTCCCCGTTCCCTCTTCATCCTCACTTCATGCTTTGAGAACACCTGCGCCTCCCAGATTACACCCCTCTCTCAGCTGTCAGACTCCCAACTACAAAGACCCCAATGCAAACAGGTAAAAACACAGCCGAACTCACGGATCAGACGTGGCCTTCATGCCTTAAGCTCAAGCATGCTTTCCGTCTGTTCTTCCATAGTTTTGTCACTCCTGTGGTGAAGCAGCGGCCAGTGGTTGTGTCTGTTCCATCGACAGCTCAGAAAATGGGTCACACTCCGTTGCCCTGCACCCCTCAGAGCCGAGTGTCCCGCGTCCCACAGCCGTCACAGGTGAAGACATCACGTACATCAGGAACATGAGACAGACAGAGAAATGCATGATAGAGACAAACCTAATTCTTTTATTTGGATAGAAAAAATGCAGAGCAGATTAGGGAGTATTTGATGTTTGTTTCTTTATGTATGTGACCATTCAATTGATTATTATTTTATTTTTTTATCAAAGCAGGGTTATTGTTGTTCACTACAACCATAAAAAACATTTTCCATTAAAAATAAACATGAATTTAAATAATATTAAATATTAAAAACGTACACTTATTTAATTTCAGCTTGTTGCCGAGACAGAATTTAAGTTGATGTACTAAAAAAACTAAATTAACTTGCTACAAGAAATCCAATAAAAATGACAAAAACAGAAAAATACTAAAACAGAAAAAAATAAGAAATTAAAATCTAATTCAAAATATTAAGAACAACTAGGCTAGTATTTTACCAGAGATACTAAAATAACACTTTCTTAAAATCAGTGTGATATGCCATGAGTAAATAATTACATTTCTTTGTGAGCTGCTCTTTTCAGAGACCTCAACATCTGTTTCCCCCCTGCATCTACTAATATTTTATGAGATATTTATGATTTGTATATTGTTGCATTTTTTTTTTCTGAATGCACTTTGACACGACATTCAATGTAGAAACGCAAATGCTTGCATAATTGTGTATTTATGACGGTTACAAACAGGGGATCCCAATGCATCTGAACCTGGACCTTCTTGATTTTATTTCTGAATGAAACTGATTGTTAAATTAGAATAAAATGCAAGTTGAGACAAGACCCATGGCTAGCTGTTTGAACTTTACAGATTTTGCAGAATATGAAAGATGGATAATCTGGAATTCAGTTTTTATTACTTAAAATAATAATTCTTGATAGCAGGAATAAAATGTTTGCTAGTAACAATGGTAATTCTCCATTACAGTTCTTTATACCAAACATGACATCAGCATTCAGCACTATTAAAAACCGTTAATCTTGATATCTGTAATTACATTTTCACAAGTAAAATTTTGCTTTGTAAGCCGATTTAAAATTTGCATGCCCGTTTGTCTGGACATTAATTTTGACTATCAACAATTCAGTTTTCACTTGTTAAAAATGGCTAATTCTTGATATCAGAAATAGATGTTTTGCTCATAATTTTTACTTGCATCAATAAAATGGCCTTATTAATAGTAACAGCAACAATGACAGATATCAGAAATTTATGTTGTCACTAGTGTCAACTGAATTGCTGAAAAATGATAGTTCTTTCTCATAATAATTCAGTTGTTCATGTCAAGAATATGTGAAACTGAAATTTTAACTAGTAAGAAATTATTGATATCTGTAATTGTGTTTGAGTGGCAAAGCATGGTGATATTTAACTAGCGTCAATACAGTTACAGATATCAAGAATTACACTTTTTACTGTTTCAAATTCAGTTCTTGATATTCATATTTCTGAAAGTGATTGATTTTTGTTATTTTTGATTTCAATAATTCACATTTTTAGTAGTGGAAATGCTATTAATGATATTAAAAATATTATTATTATTTTTTTACTAGTAAAAAATCCATTCCTGATATCAAGAATTAACATACAAAAAAAATATTATACTGGGAATGATTAAAAATCAAATCTGACTTGATCCATCAAGAATTGACTGGATTATGAAAAGTGGCTGCTACATAGCAGTATGTAGTCAGATAGATAAAGGGCTTCATTTCTGCCTCCCTTTGTGTGAAATGTTAATTAAATGAACAATCTGCGATCTTTCTCTCTCAGACCCCTGCCTCAGCTTTCTCAAACGAATCCATCACAATCAAGGGCAAACAGTTCTTCATTTTCAAGATGATTGGCAGAGGCGGATCCAGTAAGGTATGAAATAAGACGTATTCTCTGTATCATTTCGCATTTCCATTTGATCCAGAAATAATTCTGTTTGTATCCAGGTCTATCAGGTGTTTGACCATAAGAAGCACGTGTATGCTTTGAAGTATGTGAATCTAGAGGAGGCCGACGCTCAGGCCGTGGAAAGCTACAAGAATGAGATCGAGCACTTGAATCATCTTCAACAGTACAGCGACCAGATCATTAAACTCTATGACTAGTAAGTGTGTTGTGCTTGGAAACGGTGTACTAGCTGTTCTAGTGTGCTCCTGATCACATGACTTCCTGTTGGCTCGCAGTGAGATCTCCAGCAGCTGCATCTACATGCTGATGGAGTGCGGTCACCTGGATCTCAACACCTGGCTGCGCAACCGCAAGTCGGTCAACCCTCTGGACAGGAAGTGCTACTGGAGGAACATGCTGGAGGCTGTGCACACCATCCACAAACACGGTGACTCGCACGCTTACCTTTCATCATACATCATTTGAACAAAGTATCCAGGGGGGTATTCCAGAAAGCAGGTTATGTGACATACTCGGGTATGTTTAAGGCATTGCTCTCAAACTCAATTCCTGGAGGGCCACAGTTATGCACAGTTTAGCTCCAACCCTAATCAAACACGCAGTCTTTGCAACCTTGTCGTTCACATAGAATGCAATCTTGATTTTACAAAAAGCATGTGATACAGGACTAAGGAACGGGAAAGCACACAGGATCTTGAGAAGATCTTTAACTTGACACGCCATCTAAACATGCATGGTCAAAGATGTTTACATAGTAGAATGCAAAAACAACTATATTTTTAGTGTAGAGACAGCTTTGTTGAGTTTATAACAGGAGTGATTTCTAGTTGTGTGAACTAGTTTTTCTGCCAGACTTTGTTGTTAACGTCTAAAATAGAGACCTGCAGGTGACCCTAACATTAATGAAAATTGTTGACTTTATTTTTTTCCAGTACAAATCTTAAATCAAGATACATTTACTTGAGAAGCAAAATGACTTAAGATATGAAGTCTTGTTTTCTGACGTGAAAAATAATATCAAAATAAAGTGTGTTTATGCTTAAAACAAGAAAAAAATATCTGTCTGCTATTTTATACTTATCCCACTGACAGATTTTTTTTTCTTGTTTTAAGCGTGAACTCACTTTTTGAAACATTTTACATTTTGAACAAGAAAAATGTTTAGATATTTATACCAGAAATCAGAAGACAAAAATTGTAAATTCTAAAATATTTTGTACATTTTCTTATTTTCTTTACCGGTAAAATTATCTAAATATTCTTAAATCAAGATGTGTTCACTTCTGAAGCAAAACAAACGTGTTTTCTGAAACGTATCAAAATTTAGTTTATGCTTTAAGAAGAATAAACTTGTTTTCCATTTGATTTGTTTATTTTTCTTACCTCACTTAATTTAGAATTTTATTCTCATGTAAGTCTCATGTAAGAAATAAGAATGTTTAGATATTTGTACAGGAAAACAACAAAAGTACAAAAACATTTTTCTTACCATTATTGACCAGTTTATTTATGTACGTCTCTGTTTAATTGATGGATTTCTTTATATTTTTCATTTGAAGGTATCATCCACAGTGATTTAAAGCCAGCTAATTTTGTGATTGTGGACGCTTCACTGAAACTGATAGACTTTGGAATCGCTAACCGTATTCAGCCTGACGTGACCAGCATCATGAAGGACTCGCAGGTCGGCACAGGACTGATCTAATATTATAGAAATGACATTTCTAGACTGTGCTGCGTTGATTAACTCGTTCTTATAACCTCCGTCAGGTGGGGACTCTAAACTACATGCCACCAGAGGCCATTAAAGACACATCCTCCAATGGGAAACCAGGGTCAAAGGTGAGAAGACTACTTCCTAGTTTAGTGCCTCAATCGTTATCGGATCTCCTGTTAATATACTCCTTTCAGGGAGCGTGTATAACGGTAGATTGCACAGTGTGATCCCATCATTCTCTGCTCTTCAGATCAGTGCTAAAGGCGACGTGTGGTCTCTGGGATGTATCCTGTACTGCATGACTTACGGGAAGACTCCGTTCCAGAACATCACCAATCAGATCAGCAAAATCCATGCCATCATAGACCCGACCCACGAGATCGACTTCCCCGATATCCCAGAGAAGGACCTGCTCGATGTGCTGAAGGTGCGCAGGACGTTTGGCTGTGCTGATCAGTCGTATAATAACCCCTACAGTTTCATATTTAGTGCTCACCGTCTCTCTGTTGTCCGTTTCAGAGGTGTTTAGTTCGCAATCCTAGAGAGAGGATTTCCATAGCAGAGCTCCTCGATCATCCGTACCTGCAGCTGCAACCTGCACCTGAGCCAGGTACAAACTACAGTCTGCTTTTACTGAAAGCAATCACACATCTAAAGGTGTATGGAATTGAATATGAATATGATGAAGATTGTTATATCACCGTCACTTCCAGCAGAAGCGTGTGCCGGTGATTTGAAGAGGATCCTCAATGAATTGGCGGCTCTTCAGTCTCCCAACAGCATCGCCAGAGCTGCTAGTGTGATGATCACGAATACTCAACAGATACAAATTATATATATATATATTAGAGAGAGAGAGTTTTGTGAGTTTACCAAACTGGGGTTTTTGAGTTGATGAAACGCTAATTATTAATAAATAAATATGTGAGGTTAAAGAAGTAATTTTAAAATAAAAGCAATCAAATTAAAAAACCTACTAAACAATTATAGCAGACTGCTTGCATAAAATGATGCAAAAATCAGTTGTCATTCTATATCTCCATTAATATGTCTTAGATGATATTTAAATGATTCGTTTGATGATCAAAACACATAATGCACTGCAATACAATGATGATTGAGAGACGGACAAATAAATGTTCCTCAAAAGCCTGATGATCAGATTTGAGACGCACTGATTTTGCCAATCTGGAGACTCGAGTAAAGCCGAGCTGCTTCAGTCCAGTATGTGTTCATCTGGAAATATTACTAACAATATCAAAGTTATTCTTACATTTACTTCATAAAAATCTGTAAAGATTTGGACGTTTGTAAAAAAAAAAAAATAGTCTAAACCATCAATCCGATGATCGAAGGCATGAAGTAGATTGTGTGCAAAAGTTTTGTTGATCAAATATGATGCCGTATGCTTTTTAAGGTTGAAGCAAAAATATTATTAAAATGTTCTTTTTAACGTCTTTCTCTACCACCGCTGCAGAACCTGGCCAAGATGTGCAACAGCGGGAAGAAGTTAGATGTTTCTGAATGTGTGAAAACATCCAGTCAGACGCTGTGGAAATGACGAGGATGGAGATGATGAAGGCTGCAGGACTCCAAACCACTGTTCCCAAACGCTCAGGAGCCGCTGAGACAAATGTGTCTCACATTAAACAAGCTACAGTCAGGCAAACAGCTTCCACTAGCTGCCATCGTGCTTCACACTTCCCTCGAGATGCTTTCAACAAATGCATGTTTGTTGTCCATTTCTTCCTGTTTCTGATTTTATTTGACTACTAGATGCAATCTAAGAAAGCGTACATGACAAACATACATACCTTGTCAGGTAGATTCTTTAATATAACATATAATGCTGTTTTCTTGGACGTAACTCTAATTTTGCAATATGATAAATGTTTTCACAGCTATCTCATTATTCGTTGCATTTATTGTCTTGATGCCATTTCGTCAGAATGCATGATTACTTTTCTGTGATCATCAATCGATTAAAATACTTTCTACAGTTTGCATCTATAAGATATTCTTCCTCCTGGAATATTCCACCCAAAAAAATCCCACCAAAATAATGTGCTTTCCTGTGATGATGTCATCGAGGAATTGACTTCGGTTTAAGATACAACAACAACAACAACAACAACAAAAAAGATGGATGGATGGAAAGATGGAAAGGGAAATTGTGGGCAGTAAAACCATATTGACTGAAACGATATTCTCACAAAAATGTGCTGTTTGAAACATTGTAGTTTGTGATATTATGAATAAAGAAAACAAATATGTTTGCTTGTATAGTGTTTTATAATATAGTAGTGCATTCGTTTACCCCAAAATTTGATTCTGTCATTTACCCACCCTCTACTTATTCCAAACCTATGGAAACCCGTTTCTGTCGCTGAATAAAAAAATAAAACAAGGTAATTGCGACTTTTTATTTCACAATTGTGAAGTTTTTTTTTCTTCTCGCAATTGCGTGTTTATATCTCTCAATTCTGACTTTTTTTCTTCTCGCAATTGCGTGTTCATATCTCGCAATTCTGACTTTTTTATTCGAATTGCGAGCAATTCTGACTTTATAACTCGCAATTCTGAGGAAAAAAAGTCAGAATTGAGAGATATAAACACGCAATTGCGAGAAGAAAAAAAAACTTGTAAGCCTGGCTTTGCTGTGGTGTTTTGCAAGCAAACATAAAGCTAAAAACACATCGGCTGACATGACATCTGTCAGTCTTGTTTATAGTTGCTTGAAGACTTGCTCTCAGATACACTGAGAG
>NW_015652166.1:556941-566187 GCF_001515625.1 Sinocyclocheilus rhinocerous
TGTCCCCTGACTGCACAGCCAAGCCGAAAGCGCAGAGGAGACATGCAGCGCACTTCACCTATCACCCCGACCCTGTGCCTACTCAGTACGGTAAATGCTCTTGTTTACATTTTACAGTGGAGCTGGAGTACTGAAGAGACCGTGAGATATTCATATGATTCATCTATAAAGCTCTCATTCTTTAATACTATTCATACTACGTAAGCCTGGCTTTGCTGTGGTGTTTTGCAAGCAAACATAAAGCTAAAAACACATCGGCTGACATGACATCTGTCAGTCTTGTTTATAGTTGCTTGAAGACTTGCTCTCAGATACACTGAGACTGAATTTTGTAGTTATGAACATATGAATAATGCAGTGCTCGATAGCCGCACACTGTTGTTGTATGAACTTGTGTTAGGAATCATTCAAATCTCTTTGAATTCAGACTAAATGACAAACTCACACAGAAGGGTGATGCCAGGTGAAATGGTCCAGATAAATATATGACAACAAAATTAATATCATAAATGTCATTTTAAACAGTGACCACAAAAGTACTTGACAGTGTATGAGGTGATTTGGTTAGTTTGCTAAGCTCATCATTTCATAGAGGCTGGATGGGAAAAAAAATATATATAAAAATAAGGTTTATATATTCATAACTATTGAACGTCTAAGTAAGGTATCACGAATGGCCTGTATAATAAAAGCTGATGAAAATGAATAACTTAAATAAAAATAACCTGTTTTATGAAAAGTGTGTTTAATTGCCTTAAAAGTTATTCAGAAATCCTTATAGTTAAAAAAAAAACTTTTTTTAATAAAGGAAACTATCAAAAAATATCTAAAATGTCATTTATCTGCCTCCATCAGCTACAGTAAATTTTATTTTATGAACTTTTTTTTAAGACATTTTAATAATTCCCAGCTACAATACACAATTAAAAAAAAAAATATAATCTAATTCAAAATATCAACAAAAGCTATAAAAGTACATCAGTGACAGTAAAATAACAGTGCTTTTAATCACTGTGTTCATCAAATGTCTGGTTGAGTGCACTGCATTGTGTGTCTGTCTAGATGGTAATTATTTGCTTTTATGTTAATTGGTCATATTAAGAGGTGTTCACATTTGCAACTAAATGTTAAAGCTGCATAAATCAGCATAAACTTAACCTACATTGAGGTCAGATCTTCATTTAAGTCCTGTATCTAAATAAAGGAACTAAATTAAACGAATAACACAAAACTTGTCTTTTTTATGCCTATTTGTTAAGCAGAATCATCCAAGGGTGAAGGTCTGCTGGAAAAAGCATGTGACTCATATTTTGTGAGTAAGTTGAATTATTGAGCACAAATAAGTGTAGATCAGTCCAGAACATTGGCTTTGTTTGACCCAGTCTTCCTTAGACAAGATTCAGCTCAGTGGTGCTTTCTTCAGGCGTTTCTACAACTTTTCTATTTGGTTTGACTTTGACTTAGCCATTAATCATTACTTTTCTTCTGCTTTAACCATTCACTCGTATGTTCAGAGTCTTGCTGCAGGACTCAGTTAAAGATTTATTATTATGATTTTTTTATTATGATTTTTTTTTTTTGATAGAGATTAAGACTTTTATTCAGCAAGGATGCATTAAATTGATCTACAGTACCAGTACAGACATTTATAATGCTATGAATGATTTCTATTTCAAATAAATGCTGTTCTTTTGAACTTTCTATTCATCTGTGAATCCTGAAAAATAAAATATATCACGGTTTCCACAAAAATATGAAGCAGCACAACTGTTTTCAACACTGATAATAATCAGAAATGTTTATTGAACAGCAAATCTGAAAATTCAGCTTTGATCACAGAAATAAATGACAAATTAATTGAAAAATACGTTTAAAAAATGTAAAAAAAAAAATGTTTTCAAATGTTCAGATAGAAAAGTTATTTTAAACTGTAATAATATTTCAAAATATTGCTGTATTTTTGGTCAAATAAATGCAGTCTTTCAAAAATGTAAAAAAAAATAATAATAAAATAAATAAAAATTGGCAAACAAAACACCTTTTGAACATAGTGTAAATTCAAAATGACATTAGTTGTACTTGAAGGATGTGCAACTCTCAAAAGATGCATCATTAAAAAAAAAAAAAAACAAACAAACAAAAAAAGAAACATTGTTAATGATTACATTCTTGTTTGGCTTTATCACTGTATTCATCAAAGCACATCTGATACATTGTGTTGCCTGTATATCCTACTTAAATATTAAGTTGTTGTCTTGAATCTTGAATCCTGTCAGTTTGGATGCTTTATCGGACAATTCATCTGTCTTGTTTAATATAGAAACAACATTGAAATGGGTAATTTTCGCTGTTGTAACTAGCACCTTTTCTAATCTGGTGTGATATGCATTTAACATTTTGATTATTTGTGTTTTCCGCTAAACATTCATGAATAAAATGCTCTGTTAATGCTCCTCTAAACCAAATGTAAAATGTGCTTTCTTTCAGTACGTTTGTGCATTTGCGCTCTTTGCCATTTATTTCGTTGCACTTCATCAATTATGCAAGAATAAATGAAGTAGATTCAGATTGAACAGAACACCCTCTACAGGTTTCGCAAGCCATAAATAGTTAAATTATGCTGCCGTGGAGAGGCAGGAAAGAGGAGGAAAACAGACATTATGGTAATGATAAAAAAACAAAAAACATCTGCTGTTGCCGCTCGTTTTGGACAGAAGCGCTATATATAGAGGCACTCTGTGATGTTTTGAAATAAACACAGATCCACGACTCCAACATGACTCCCGCCGCGTGGGTGCCTTTTGTTTGTTATTGACGTCAGAGGTGTTGACCTTTGAGAGGATCATTATTTTCCGTGCCGTCTCGTTAGACGGGAACGGGGTACTCGTGCCACTCATTTGAGAGAGTCTCTGCCCTCTTTGCGGCCAGTAAACACTGTATTATCTCTGAAATGCCCATCAGCAGCCCATTGCATGCATGCCTTATTCAACAAAGACGCTTTTTCATTTCAAAGACAGTGAATGATTTCTGAATCGACTGAAACTTTTTGAAATAACCAGCAAATTCCTCTTCTTTTGCATTATTTCCTAAGGTGTCGTTTCAGGTTTAAAATGAGAAAAGCTTGATGGACTGCGTCGATTACCACCACACAGAATCATTTTGACTCGTTTCTAAGTTTGTAGAAGTTGAAATGCATCGAAATACTGAAGTCGTTTGCCACGTCACAAATTCTGACGGCAACATGATGTAGATTATAAACCTGGAAGACGAAAACATTGTTTTCTCCTACAGTTAGAATTAACGGATGCCAACATTGTCTTCTATGATGTGCGACACAAAATCTCAGATAAAGTAGTTTGGTGTTTCATGACTCTTTAAGATAATACCTTGACAGTTTGTGTGATAATTTGACATCTAGCCACAAAAATGAGCGAGCGCCTTTCAGAATAAACACACACAAAGCGAACATGAGCGTTTGAAAGCAGATGTCTGTCAGTAAGTGGGTTTTTGTGTATTACATTTATACTGCATTTCAAATGGCAGAAGTTCTCTTCATCGAGCATTTGGAAGGAAAAATACTGAAATACCAGTGTCAAGCAAAGCGTACCTTTCTCACAGTGCAAAGAAACCCACTATTGCTCTTGTATTTCTCTTCAACCTTAAAACCTTTTGCCAGTTTATATTCTTATTCAGTGTTGCGTGTGCATGTGTTTGTGTGTAATTGGCAGCAAGCAGAAAACGGCTGTTTCTAGTGCACACAAGTGCCATTGCACCTCTGAAGAAAAACCAAGATCAGAATGGATCTCGCTAGAGAGAGAATTGCAATGAATCTGAGAATCTTTTTTTTCTCTCCAAGTCATTCTGTATTTGTGTTCTCAAGTTCAAGATGGCAGTCCAACAGTGAGTCTAATCACCATACATGCTAAAGTTTATGAATTTAAGTTTAGGTGACCGTGAAAACAAACCATACAATCTATATGATTGTTTTTATATGAAGCATAGACTTTATTCAAGCCAACAAGAGACACGTCTTCCAGTCTGGGTCATTATGTACATTAAAGGAAAACCATGCGAGAGGCGCAGCACTTCTCATCCAGTACAAGACACCTTCTAGATGAGTGTGAAACTGCCAGAACTTGGACTAAGATTAATCACAAAGTCCATTAACTCACTGTGAAAATGTTACACTATGCTATTAAAGACTCACATGTTTATCCTACGACAAATGAAATAGTCTCGCGTTTTTAAACTCTGCGAGATGTTGAGGCTCCAGGAGCAGGATTGGACACCCCTGTCTCAAAAGAACCATTTGTTTCTTATTGCGAAGAACATTTTAAGTTGTTTTCCAATGTAAACAACCTTTTGTGGAATTGAATGTTAAAGGTTCTTCATGGAACCATCAATGGCAATATACCTTTATTTTTTTTAAGAGTGAAGGATCCTCGAAATTTGTCTCGGAAGGCCAAATCGTACAGTGTGCATTGAATCACTTTGCCACTTTGACATTGTAGCTTTATTACCGTGAAACCCCATTTTTGCTTGTTTTCGTAAACTGAGAGAGGAGTCAGTGATTTTGTGGTAATCAGCAGCATGTGTCCGTAGACATGAACTGAACCCAGAACAGTCCGTTAACGGCTTTCACTCTGTGTTGTGTAGAAACGGTTTCATGCATGATTTCATCACGTCTTCAATTATTTTCCATGTGTTAGTGACGCGTCGGTGGAAGAGCCGTGCATGTGCTCTGGTATGAATAAAAATAACTTTCTACTCTGAATATAGGGACTATTTCATGTGGTTCTTTACTGCATTAAAGGCGAGGCGGACAGCAGGCTTTGTATTTGTGTTTCCCTGATGTTGTGTGTGTTTATCCTGATTTGTTTTGTAATATAATTCAATCATGAATTTGCAGCAGATTTTATGGTTTGAGGTTAATACTTCCTGCTTTATACTACATAACATAAAAACCATCTATATATTAAACGCACACGGTCTGTTGAAGCATCCTAGCAGTCATCACGGCCCATGTTTGCGTTTGTTCCTGACATCTTGTCACAGGGCTGCACGATTATGACAAAAATCATACTTATCGATTATTCCCTTGAAATTGTAATTGCGATTATTAATTACGATTATCACAATTTACAGTGAATGATTTTTATACCATTGTTTGATGCAACTGCATGCCGTATTTTTATATGAAAATAAACAAGTTGAAAACCCTCTAACTGAAAAACTTTTAGTGCTTTTCTATAGTATTAAGCCTCAAATGTCAAATATACATCGGATTGGTTTCTTCTTTAAATTATAAAAAAAGTAAAAATATGAATGGTATTATAATGTTATACTAAAATTAAAATAATGGGGAAAAACTCTTAAGATAACATGTAGAAAGAAAAAAACGCATCTTAAGCATGCAGAATAACATAAGTGGACTTTGAACGATTAATTGCCGCTTTGAACGATTACGTAATTGTGGCATCCGTAATTGTAATCGCGATTAGAAATTCGATTAATTGTGCAGCCCTATTGTCTCACATGCCCTTGCTTCGGATGAACATATCAGAGTTTGTACCTGTTGTGAAGATGCTGATTAAAATCCCGCTCATTTAGACTGATTTGAGTGTGGAGTAGGTTGACATTTAGCGGTTTTGTCCTCAGGTAAGGACCGTGTGTTTAACACCCCGCTGTGTGAGCAAGGCATCGTGGGTTTTGGGATCGGCGCAGCTGCTGCAGGAGCCACTGCTATTGCAGAGATTCAGTTTGCCGACTACATTTACCCAGCATTTGATCAGGTGAGCTTGTCTTCAGGGGTCTTTTCTTTATAAACATCACCATGGACATTTTTTATAACATACACTGTAGAAAAAATCCGTAAAATTTACGGTAGAAAACCGGCAGCTGTGGTTGCCGGAATTTTACCGTAAAAAATACGGTAGCAACATTTTAGGTTTTACGGTTTTAACTTAAATTTACAGTTAAATACCGTAATTTCATTAACTGATAAAATTTTATTATATACCAACCTATTGAAGTACTAAAATCTGTTTTGTACCTTTGTAATACACTGATAACCACCAAAAGCAGGTGGTGATGAGAAAGTCACATGATGAAACAAAGCCCATCACAAGCAGCTTTTAAATAATAACATATATAGAAGGTGCACAGTGTCATTCACACAAACACCAAACACCATCATGGTAACACACATGAAACTGAAATAATGCAATAAACATTAACTGAACAACATTAGGTGTAACGCACAACGCTAATATACAAAACTGATAAGAAAAAACTAAAAAGAAACATAGTTATTTCAACAAAAAAACATCAAATTTGAAATGTAACGCAGGGAATTCTGGGAATGTCAATTTACGGTTATTCACTGTAAATTATACGGTATTTTCCACTTCCAAAAACGGTATACTACCGTAAAATTAATGTCCAATACATGTAATGTCCAATACAGTTTTTCACCGTATATAGTAGGGGAATTTACCGTTAACCCTTTAACAGGATTTTACTGTAGCATTTTTACAGTCTTTTACCGTTAAATTAACGGTCATTTTTTACAGTGTAGGTTTACCCTTAGCTGTTAGATTTTTAGTGTTAGTTCACCCAGAAATAAAGAAAATCATCACTTACTTGTTCCAAACATGTATTTTCCAACCCATAATATTTTCAAGATTTTTTTGATGAAACTTGAGAGATTCCTGTTCCTCTATTCTGTCTATTACATCTAAACTTTGACGCAAAGTTCATGAAGGCATTGTAAAAGTAATCCATATCAAGAGGTTTAATCCAAATCTCCTAAAGAGACACAATCTTGCTTGATTTATCTTATGTTTTCTTAGTTTCTCTGCTGTTAAGGAATAATAGGGTCATTTTGTGTCAACTCAATCGAGGTCCCCGGCTCAAATTTTTGATTTTGATCATATTTTCTCTGAAGAAAGATAAGCATGTATAGTGATGGAAGCCAAAATATTAAATGACATGGATGAATATTTACTGTGTATTGCACTATTTTGTAGAGGGGAGTCAAAATAGCAATTTTCACCGTGAGATTATTTTAAGCATTAGTCGACTAATCGAATGTTTATTAATAAACCATTTAAATCATTATAATGAGCCTTTAATTGCCTACAAAGCCTAATAAGTGCTCAAGCGCATGCATAAAGCTTGCTACAGCGCACCGGCAGAAGTAATAATTATGAATGTGTCAGTGAAAAACTGTAAGGAGGCTGCATTAACATATTAATAATTCATTTATAAACTAGTGCTTTCTTTGTTTTCGGTTTAAGAGATGAAGTCGGCGACACTGACTCTCGCCTGTATGCATGTTTCATACGGATTACATAATCTGAGAATATTTGTTTTCCATTTGAATTGGTTTATTTGAAAGTAGACATTTCACTCTCAATAGATACTTTTTAATGTCTGTAAGGCAAAGATATAGGCCTACACGGAGTTTCGCGCTCAAGTTCACAGAGACCGAGACGGCAGAAAGCGCATCCTGTTTGCTTTCATTATTTTACAAAAGCACAATGTTTTGTTGTTATTGTGAGTGCAGACAAATAAACGTAGAGTCTTCACAGATTCGAAAGATGTATTACTCTTATCTGTATGACCAGAAATGAGGGAGTATTTTAAGAGCAAGTGAGCACACCGGCACCTCCATCTGTCCAGTTGATAAGCCATATTTGAGGCTGATGAATGATAGGCGAGCGTTTGGATGTCCTGCGCAAGTACTGTATTACCACAAAGACCAGCCGTTAACGATCTGTCCATCTCGGACTGCATGACTTCACCTGTGGATTATTTTTTTTATTTTTTATTTTTTTTCTGCGACTAATAACATTTTGGTCAACCAAGCCTCTTCTGGTCAACTAATGGTTAGTCGACTATTAGGGGCCAGCCCTAAACCAATATTTAAAAAATTTAATTACTGTTAATTAACTAAATGAATAATATAATGCCTTTTGAAGTGGTTGTTAATTTGGCTATTGAAACAAATATAACCCAGCGACTTAAGACTGCTTTTGTGCTCCAGGGTCACATATTTTAGTAATATGCATGCTAATATGCAACTAGTTAATAGTCAGTGAACACACTAAAGTGTTATCAAATTAGAAAAGATATTTTGATGACAGAATGAAGCCTGTTTTTTGGACGATTGAGGTGTTTTGCATTATTTGACTTTTGTTTGTATTCTTCCTCTTAACATTCTCTTTATATGATTTTAGACATTGAACATTTATATTTTTAATGAAGGGAAGTCCTAAACCAAACCACTGAAATTCTTGCATTCAGTCAGTAGATGGCAAATGGTGTTACGTTATAATTGAGTAGAGGGCACACACAGCGGAATATACAGTGCTGCTTGAAAGTTTGTGGACCCTTTAGAATTTTCTATATTTCTGCGTAAATATGACCCAAAACATAATCGGATTTAATAATCAGAAGTCCTGAAAGTAGACAAAGAGAACCCAGTCAATGACAATTATGTCATCATTTACTCACCCTCATGGTCCAAAAGGTATATGTAATAAATTTGATCAAACAAAATATTTCTTGCTGAAGCTACTTTTTGTAATGTCTGTTTGATGCTTTACACAACAATGACTTTAAATTATCTTTTGGGAGTAATTTCTCAGCCAGATTTGATGTGCGAGTAATTAGATTAATTAATCGCCAAATCATGTAATTAATTAGATTAAAAATTGTAATCGCTTACCAGCCCTAATTTGTTCACAATCTGTCTGACTGTGGATTTGTAGAGTCCAAACACTTTAGAGATGGTTTTCTAACCTTTTCCAGCCTGATGAGTAGGGCTGTGTATCACCAGCAAAGTCACGATACGATACGTATCACGATACAGAGGCCACGATACGATACATATCACGATATGGGACTGCACTGAATTTCACCTCAAGAATTTGGTAAAACAGCAGTTTATTAAACACTGCATACTATAGTGCCATTTCTAACTATTGGCAGAGCAGGCAGTTGACCTCTGCATTATGAAGGGCCTCCATAACTGTACCACAGTACAATATAGGTAATGGCATATGTTTCATGTTTTGGGCAATACCCACCAGGTACAATATTCTGATTGTTTGCATCTTGTTTTTAAGCCAATAAATAATAATGTACTCGTTCTAATAAATGTATATTGTAATGTACTAATTCTAATATATTTAAATCATCTTAACATTGCTGGTAGGTTATCATTGCACAAATTAACACAAT
>NW_015652166.1:570813-573500 GCF_001515625.1 Sinocyclocheilus rhinocerous
TAGGGCTGCACGATAAATCGAAATGGAATCGAGATCGCGATTTGACAGAAGCTGCGATTGTCATGCGTGTCTTTCAGTGAAGCACGGTTCTGTGATCAGCAGTAAATCTCCATCCAAAGGCCAGAGGGTGCTCTGAAACTCCAGATACGCCTCGCAGAAGAAACCCAGAAAATGCCTATCGCTGCAGCTGAATAAACAGAAGATTCAACTGCTTTCATTGATTCAGCGTGACTAATAAACACACGACTACGGCAATATACGGTTGAAATATCAAACGGACTTTGATAGATCCCTGTTCTTTAAATAAACCAGGGCACACACTGACACCTGATAGTCATCCCGTTGCTTAAAAACACCTCTGAACAGATGGACTTCAATTTCGCCTTCAAATTAACTGCTAATAACAGAGATTCACATACTTTGCCACTCACAGATATGTAATATTGTATCATTTTCCTGAATAAATAAATGACAAAGAACATATTTTTGTCTCACTTGTTTCATTGTATTCTCTTTGTCTACTTTCAGGACTTGTGTGATTAAATTTGATGATATTTATGCAGAAATATAGAAAATTCTATAGGTTTCACAAACTTACAAGCAACACTGTATGTGCTAAAAATACGCAACAGTGTGAGGTAGATTAAGCAGCAGCTCTTTGCTCGTCTCACTCGTACTACAACACATTCCTCAAGCTGCATTGAAACGCTCAGGGAAAATTGGAGTTTGCATCAAATTCAAAGCAGATGGATGTTTGACTCTCTGCAGGCTCGCCATTTAATGAGCCGACTTGTGGAGTGTCCGAGCGGATTTACCATCTGATTCTCTGTGCATCACCAGTCTTTGTTGCTGTGCGGCAAATCTTTTATTGCGTCTTCATCTGTAATGGTCTATTCCGTTAGAATGGGTCACTTTGAAAATCAGTGTTGCTGCTGGTGATAGTGAATCACTTTCTCCATCCCGAGGCATCTTTAAAATGAGCCCAATGTGGAAACACAGCGTCACCTTTGGAGTCTTATGTGTCCTTATAAATGTGTAAACGACAAGTTTATCTGTTTTCCTTTTTATGAAACCAATAATAGCTTGCTTTCCCCCTTTCTCTGTCCGTTAGATTGTTGTACCGAGAGGTCCGGTCCAGGCCAAGGGTCTTCTTCTGTCCTGCATCGCTGATCAAAACCCCTGCATCTTCTTTGAGCCCAAAATCCTGTACAGAGCAGCAGGTGAGAGATCGTGAACAGTCACAATGGGATTATGGGTATCTGACATGAGATTCTTGACATTAGTTGACCTGTCCTTCATTGTAACATGCTGTACAGTAAAATGCTTTAAAGCCACACTTTTCTGCAAATTATTATGCATGTAGCTTTTATGAGCTCATATCAATTGAGATGCTACATGGAATATAGATCATTATATTGTGCATTGGGTGTAATGGAATATGTTTGCATGCTATAATGCTCAAAAAACACATCATTTAACATACTGTACATTATTGTATGCCTAGTCTCTCTAAAATGCATGGATTTCTTCAAAGCCCCTCCTTCCGAAAAGCGCAGGGTGCTCTATTTGGCCAGCAGTTGGTCGAACATCTCAAGCGAGTATCGGAAATGTAACACTCCTTACCATAATCGTGAGCTCAAGTTTTGGTCAACCTTTTGTTCTAGATAGAAAAAATCCTTTACTGGGAACTTTGTGACTTTGCGAATCTTATACACACTAAAGAAAAAGGAAAGCATGAAAACACGTCATACGACCCTTTTAAGAAAACCCAAGAAAGGACAAAATGCATGATGTTGCTTTAAATAGCCTCACAGCAAGGGAAAATTCTGTTTATTATAAAGATAATAACCAAGAGAGTAATCGTTTCAGAAAATGTGAACTTTAAAGCACAACTGAGATGAGGACATGAAACCAGCACATCCAGTGCAAGAGGGCTTTGACTTTTTAATTTGACTTAGAATTATTTTATTTATCCGTTATACTGAAGAGACCTTTTTGAAGGATATAGTTTAGTTTTTTTTTTGTTTGTTTTTTTTTTATTTCGAGGGTTCAGGTTTATTTTGGATTCAAATCAGCTCTTTCTTTTTGTTACATGTTCTCTGTGCCTTCTTTTGGACTTTTTGTAACTTCCTGTCTCTCGTGGTGTTTGTAGTCAGTTTGTAGTCTGTTTGTCACTGGTTCCCCTTGATTAGTCTCCCCAGGTGTGTCTTGTTATCTTGTTAGCCCCCTGTGTATATATAGCCCCAGTGTTTCTTTAGTTCCTTGTGAGTTATTGAATGTAATGATTATCTGTTTCTTTGTTCCCTGTGGTTTTTGGTTTATTGTTTGCTCTAGTTTTTCCATTAAATACCAGCACATAGATCCTTGCCTCTGCCTGTTTTCCGCAGCTTCTCCACAACGTTACAGTTTTTCACTGGCATGTGTCTTTGACTAGTGCATCTTTAAACCTATATTTAGTATAAGAAAAATTATTGACTTTTACTCAAGTATGGTTTTGAGGTACTCTTGACCAGTGTTGGGGGTAACGCATTACAAGTAACGCGAGTTACGTAATCAGATTACTTTTTTCAAGTAACTAGTAAAGTAACGCATTACTTTTTAATTTACAAGTGAGTTACTTTTTCAAATAAGTAACGCAAGTTACTTTTTTTTCCCAATTTATTGACTGACAGCTCTCCTGTCCCCAT
>NW_015652166.1:579254-591668 GCF_001515625.1 Sinocyclocheilus rhinocerous
AAAAGTAACGTAACGCATTACTTTCCATAAAAAGTAACTAAGTACCGTAATTAGTTATTTTTTATGGAGTAACGCAATATTGTAATGCATTACTTTTAAAAGTAACTTTCCCCAACACTGCTCTTGACACCTCTGATTTCATGTATGTGAGTTTTAAGAGAGAGTGTGTGTCATTGTGAACACTGAATGCTTTTTTATGCCATTTCCTGATGTAACTTTTAAGTGACTGAAAATTCGGTGCATCCCTAGGTCTATACAGCTTATGTTCTGTATTATACATTTTGGATTCATAGGTTTTGTTTTCAGCGCTTTTATGCTTAAAGAAAACTAGTGATAAACACTATACATAAATACATATATACACAGGTACACTGATCAGCCAGCATTGGTCATGCACAGTTATTGGCCAGATTAGACTGACTTCTGCCTCGTGTCTGCTGACGTGAATAGTGCACATTATTTTTTTGTGGATTTTGAGTAATATTGTTGAGTAATGTTCTGTTAGCTGTAATGCATGCATTATACTGGCCGTTGGAAACCCTGCTCTCTATTTATATAACTGTCATCATTGGCCATTGAAAAAACAAAATGTTTCATCTGCTAATGAAACATACAAACAAAAACATCAAACAAAAAAATGAGTGATGTATAACACAAACAGCTACAGACCTGTCAAATATGAAAATGAAGAATGAGCTGCAATTGATATTAGCCAGAAAGATCTGGACTTTTTTACTCTGAAGAAGTATGCAGTTTAAGAAAAACATAGTAGTATCACATTACCTGTTCAGTCAGTCAGTCAGAGCACCAAAACACACTTCTAGCCAATCAGCAGTAAGGGGCGTGCCCCCTTATGATGGGGGAGGAGCATGTGTTGCATAGCATGTTCATGAATTTGGGGGTGGAGCTGTGAAGATAGGGGTGTGATCATTTTGGGTGTGGGTTAGTGTTGGGCGATATGCTTCATAGTCATATCGTCCTATCGTCAGCCTGTGAGATCACCGATACACGATAATATCGTGCTAATTTATTTAATTATTTACTGGCTTATTTTCATTGCCGGAGATTGAACCAACTCCAGGGTATAGCTAAAAGCAGCCTATAATGTAATAGTGTAGTCTATTAACCACACATTATATCTTTTTAGTCAAGTAGCATATGGAGGTCATGTCATAAAATATTTTTAACATGACTGGATTTGTATTAAACATGATAGCAATTTAATAGAAGCTTTGTAAGTTGCTAATTATAATGCTTACATTTCCAAGCAAAGAGCATTTAAATTATCAAAGAACATCATCACTGACTTCAGTCTAGTGTGAGTTTATGCACTTTATGATGCACTGTATGATGAATAATTTTCTAATACTTACAGCGCACATACATCTGCATTTTGTTTATGATGAGAGAATTTGCGAGTGAACAGAATTCAGTCAGCACACGCTGAACAGCAATACTCCAGTGATTCAGCGATGACTCATCAACGCCTCTAATTGGCCATTGCATTCATAAACTCAACAGAATCATGTGTGATTGGTTAAAACGTGCAACAATGTAAAAATGTGTAAAAAGAAATATGATGGAACAAATAAGCCCTATTATTAATTAGATAGTATTAATTTGTTAAATAGTTTGTTTCAGTGATTTCAAATGTCAACACCATTTCCAAGAAATCACTTACTGCACCTTGCTAGGGTGGTTGCCAAGAGTCAAATGGCAAGACTCTAGCTAGTTGATGCTAGTTGATGGGGTTTTGAGGGTTTTAGCATTGTGACGAAATTCATACCCATTATAGTCCTCAGTATTGTCTACACTGCAATGGATGTCTTCTGAAATATGATATCGATGTCAGGGATCTTTCATGTCTTTAGCATAAACGTACAGGGGTTGGACAAAAATAACTTGAACACCCATTTTTACAGTTGCATAATTACTCACCCTCATGTCATTCCAAACCCGTAAGATCTTCGTTCATCTTCAGAATGAAAGTTAAGATATTTTTGATGAATTCCGAGAGCTCTCTGACCCTCCATAGACAGCAACGCAACTATCTTGTCTTTTATAGGCTCCGAAAGCTCTCAGATTTCATCAAAAATACCTTAATTTGTGTTCCTAAGATGAACGAAGGGCTTACGGGTTTGGAACGACATGAGGGTGAGTAATTAATGACAATTTTCATTTTTGGGTGAGCTATCCCTTTACCAGTCCATTTATTTGGTGTTTTAAGCACAACAGTCTTTATGATCAGGACTGTGAACATGAAGCATGTCAAGGCTTCATCAGTAAAGAAGATATATGATAGAAAACCAAAAGTGAATGACAGGAACAGTCAAATACTTAGAAGGATTGAGACCAAACGCCACAGAATTGTTGCAAATGTCAATATCCACCTTGAAAATCCTGTTTCCACAAAAACCGGGCACAGAGAACTTCATAAAGCAACATCCATGAAAGAGCTGCAATAGCTAAAACTTCAATCACAGACACCAATGCTAAAATGAGAAAAAGATAGAGTCATGATTATAAAACCTGGACAGTTGGAGCACCAAGATGAACTTCATCATCTGCCCTGGCCAGACAAATCACCTGACTTCAATATCATCAAACCACTGTAGACCGTTTTGAAGAGAAAAGTAAGAAGCAGATTCCCTTACGTTCAACGTTTCTGAAACAACAGGCGATGATAGATGACATTCAGCTGGAGAATATTCAAAAGCCGTATGAATCTATTCTAAGAAGGCCAGAGGTTGTGTTAAATGCAAATGGTGGTAAAACACCTTAGTTTTGAAATACTGTCTGTTTCCCAGGTTTTCGCATTGTTTTGTTCAAGCCCTGTATGTTTCCCCATCTCTGAATTATCTTTTTATTAAAGAGTGGTTTTACCATTAGTTCCTGCAGTATTTTTAAATGACAGAGCACTTGTCAGCTGAAAACACACATCAGGCATCCAACAGTCTACCACTAGCAAGAGTCTGGAGCATTAGTGATGCGTTTTTACTAGACTTCATCAATCACTCGAACCCTGGGGTGAAACCTCTGAACCACACACCAGTGAGCTCAGCCTGAACCGCTTTCCATTCAGTGTGGTGTATAGCTTTATTATTTTTATTTTTTGGCAGCAAGAATCTTAAACAGGCTGTGAATGAACATTAGGTTACTCAGAGTTGCATTTTATTAGGGCTGCCCCCCTAACAGTCGACTAAACTTTAGTTGATGAGAAGGGGCCAAAATCGACCAAAATTGTCAACCCTCTACGGACACCTTGGCAATTGAATCGCCATTGGCTAGTACATTTTTTTGTTTACGCGCCAGACTGAAATACTATACTATACTATACTAGACTATATATATATATATATATAAAGATATGCCATTTACAAACATATAATGTTTGTAAAATGGAATATGATAATCAAGTATTATTTAATAATAGAAGTTTAGTAATTAGAATTAAAACTTGGTAACCATGAACTTAGGACTGGTGCTGGTGCTTTTTTTGGTCATTCAGTGTTCCTGTAAAAAAAAAAAATCGGTGTTTAAAAAATTATTATTATACGAATTCTACAAATAAGAACAATATAAAAACGCACTAGGGATTAATGAGCTACTGGATTCATAAATATCAGGTTGTGTGCGTTTGCGCGAACGGATTAGCTGAAATCAAAACAGGGACGATAATAGGTGAGCACCAGCCAATGAGATTGTCGTTTGCGCATTAGTTCCGCCTGAAGCGCTCAGTCAGAGTGTTCTGTGAGTGAAAATATATCTGTGCTAATCAAATACTCAGCATCCAACTCACACACTGGCGAGTAAAATCTGAGAATTTATTAGCAATTGGCTAATATTAGACATCATTTAGTCGCCCAGAGTGAAGATTTAGTCGCATATGCGAGTGATTTACTCGCAATGTAGAGGGTTGATTGTATTAGTCGGTAAGTCACAGAAAAAAAAAACTGTCTGTTTCTGTGATGGACAGATAGTTAACAGCTGGTCATTGAGGTAATTACAGTATATTGGGCAGGAAATCCAAACTTTCACTTATCGTTCATCCACCTCAAATATTGAGTAGCAAATTTACACGTTAGCCTAGATAAATGTGGGTTATTAGGCTCATATTCAAGTGTTTGTGCAGATTGTCGAAGCTGTTAGTGCAGTCACTGGCACTGATAACAGTGGAAACAATAAAAAAAAAAAAACGCTGCCAATTTTGCGCATACAGATAGGAGTAAGACATCATTCGAAACTGTAAAAGGTCTACTTTTAATTGTATACACTCACAATATCAACAAATCATTGTGCTTAAAGAAAACAAACAGGTTGTGCTTTCTGCCGTCTCGGTCTCATTGAACTAGAGCGCGTCACAAAAATGAACTAAAACTCTTGTGTATAGGCTCCCCTCACAAGCTCTATGTGTGTGCTTGACTGCGTTATAGGCTATATATTAAAGGCTCATTAGTTCCCCCAGTACATATTTGAGTTATTAATTGTATATAAGCATGCAATTAGACGACTAACGAAAATCGCTCAAATGAACGTCTACAAGTTTACTACTGTAGAAAAATTGTTAGTTGGGGGCAGCCCTACATTTTACACTCTAGATTTGTTGGTAGTATTAATGTTGTGCACATGAGAGATGGGTGTCTAAAACATTTAGAGATTCTAGGCATCTTGTGCTGTGCATGTTTGAGTCCAATGTTGTGTAGACCTCAGTGGAGTTCAGCTGGTAATTGAGATCAGTAGTAAAGTTTAAGCATACCTTTCATTCTCCTCCGTCACAATTCACAACATCTTGGCAGTGTTTCATGTCTCTTTCATTTCTTGCTCTTGACCAGTATGTAAAATGTTTTATTACTTTACTGGTTTATGTTTTTGGAGGTTATCATTATCAGATGTGCTGCAGGCAAACTGCAGTAAAATCCTGGAGGGGTTTGCTATATGTGTAGCTGCTAAACATTACTTAAGGGTTCAGAGACGGTTCGAAGAATACGATGCTTTCTATTACCCTATGGGCCAAAATTCTGCGATCTAGTAAAATTCTCACTATCACTATCATGACATATGAAGTGAATTGCTGCTTAGTTCAGTGCAATGGAAAGAATAATTAAAGTTAAATCTTGCAAAATATTGCCAAAATAATTCAATAATTTCCCCAAAATATAACATCTATCGTTTTTATAAATTTTTTTAATTGGCTTTTTTTAAATGCTCAGTATAAATTTTTTTGTTATTTTAAGTGTTTTAAGAATTTAAAATTTTCGTTTTAATTTTTTAAAATATTTGTTTGGTTTATTTTATTTCCAGTTAGCAATTTTCAGCTTAAAAACGTTAAAATGTTCCCTTGCCAATGAGCTGATATAAATTTAAGTTTTTCATCTAACATTTACATTTTATTTAAGCTTCTTCAGTTAATAAAAATGTTTTCATAGTTTTAGTTATCGTGTAATAACCGTGCTATTGACATTGCCAAATAGTAAAAGTAACTGTTAGGATCATAAGATGCATTAAAAACAAACTTTCTCAAGGAAGCTGTGACCATCTGGATCTGTTCTCGATGAGCATTAGCTTTAACACTTAACATTAACACTTTAGTTTGTATTCATCCAGATCTGCAGTCAACAAATAAATATGCCAGAAAAATGCCAGAAAATGCTACTGTACATGTGAAACCTTAAAAGCACACAGTTTCCGCTCCTGCTGGTTTTCCAGAGAAAGTTTTTACTTCTTGTACAGGCCAAAAATAAATGCATACTGGTATAGAAAAGATCATAAGGAATTTTCACAAGCTTCTGTTTCTAATTCTAAGCAAAAGTACACTCCTAACATCAACTTCAATGATTTTCAGCTAAATTACTTTAAACCTCATTGTCAGAACAGTAAGATTTCCTAGAAGACCACAAAGACAATGACTTCAATGAGCGTATAAACTGGGATGAGGAAAATGGCTCTAATTGAGCATAATTTAACCGTAAAGATAATTCCGCATTTAGGATCAAAAACAATGACATGAGATGTGACAGCTGTGAAAAGTTCTTTCTGCACTTGTGCTTTATTTAGCTAGTTTCTTTATCTTGTTTCTTACAGCCATGCAAAACTTGTCCTGATGCAAACTTACTGTACTGTTCCTTACTTTTTCAATATTACCAGTATGAACAGATCCGATGGATAGGAAGGGTTTCAACTGACGTGTCACAAAACATCATGCATTCATTTTGTTTCATGTCCGTTACCCCTTACAGTAGTTGAGCAACACAACAGTTTCCTCCACAGCTTATAGATTCAATCTTAACCTTATAAAGCCTACTGTATTTGATGCACACATTTCTAAGGCCTCTTAATGATCAACCTGTTCAAAACGTTGCTGTTAAACCTGTCACACACAATCTGTTATATGTCTTCTGTTGTCTGATTGATAGTTTAGAGTTCTTTATCAAGTAAAAGCTCATTTAGTGTACTTCTTCAAACGTCTACCTTCAGCTGGTGCTTCACACGTCTTTTTGCTGTCAGATCTGTAAATGCCAGAATAACTGTAGTAATATTTCCAGATGAACAGCTCGGCTTTACTTGATTCTCCATCAATCCTTTTGTAGAAAAATCAGTGCATCTCAAATCTGATCATCAGTTTGTTTATCTCTTTATCATCATTGTATTTCATTGCATTATATGTTTTGATCATCAGACTAAGCATTTAAATATCATCTTAATAACTCATGTTATTGGAGATATAGAGTGACAACTGATATTTTTATTATTGTATGTAAGTATCTGCTTTGCTTTAATAAAGATATCATTGATTTAGATTCCAAGCATCAGAATTTCATCTTGCTTTTTGATCATATAAATATCAGCCTCTGCACCAAATTCCACCATATTTGTGGCCTGAGATATTTTTTTTCCTCCATATTCTCACTGTATCACACTATATGACCCATAAAACCTGATGTATCAAATATGATATTCAACAAAAAAAAGCATAATTCTCTCTCTTTTTTTTTTTTTTAAAGGTTTGATAAATTGTTCCATTTCCAAATAAAATGAAAATAAAGTATATGAAGAAAAAGTAAACAATTACTGGGAAAAGATATTATGTCTTTATGAAAGAAATGTTGGCTACACTTTAGAATAGGGAACACATATTCACTATTAATTAAGAGTTTTCCCTCAGTAAATTGCCGATTTGCTGCTTATTAATAGTTAATAGGTAGTTTTTTAGTTTAGGTGTGGGGTTTAAAGATTAAGGGATCTAAAATATGGTCATGCAGAATAAAACATTAATATGTGCCTTATAAGTACTAATAAACAGCCAATAGTTTAGTAATATGCATGCTAATAAGCAGCTAGTTAATAGTGAGAATTGATCCCTAAACTAAAGTGTTACCGAAATGTTTATTTGTGTAATGTATTAAATGAATGAATGGAAAGACATAATAAAGTATAAATACATTTCATTAAAAAAGACTTTTCAGTAACACTTTAGATTATGGAACACTATTGACTATTAACTAGCTGCTTATTATTAGCATGCATATTACTAAACTACTGGCTGTTTATTAGTACTTATAAAGCACATATGTGACCCTGGAGTCTTAAAGGTCCCATGACATGCTGCTTTTTGGATGCTTTTATATAGGCCTAAGTGGTCCCTAGTACTGTATCTGAGCATAACCATATTTTAGATCCTTAATCCCTAAACCCCACACCTAAACTCAACAACTACCTGACTGACTATTAATAAGCAGCACATTAGGAGTTTGAGGTCTCTTAGTTAATAGTCAATATGTGTTCCCTAATCTAAATTTTTCTGACTGATGTTTAATATGCCAGGCTTTGTGGGCTGATGTGTGATGTGTGGTTTTGTGTTGCAGTGGAGCAGGTGCCCACAGAAGCCTATCAGATCCCGCTCTCGCAGGCCGAGGTGCTGCAGGAGGGCAGTGATCTCACGCTGGTGGCCTGGGGAACACAGGTACGTCTGTGAGAACAGCTGCTCCTCCGGTGTTCATCATCGGATTATGATTTCAGAAGCTCTCTGGGGGTCCTGAAGCTCAGCTCGAACACTCCACAGGTTTATCCTGCTGAACGACTGATGGTCTATATGACAAGGACCTCGCCAGTGGTTCACAAATAGGCTTGTTTCTAATGAACAGTGCTCTCCTGTTTCTTTTCATTCATCCCATCGAGACTCCTTACATGAGCGACACAAACCAGGCCTTCGAGATAAATGGAATATTTATGATGCATGCTACAATTAATACTTTTATTAAGCAAAGAGGCATTAAAGGGGTCATGAACTGCCCTTGTACTGCCTTTTGTACTGTTCTCTGTGGTCCACTTATAATGCTATCAAGATTTTTGCATCAAAAAAACATCATAATTTAGAAGCAATAAGCTATTTTCTCTCCTATTTTTAACCCCCCTCATCAGAACGCTCTGTGTGAATAGGCGTGGAGGATTATAGACTCGGAAGTAAACGCCCACTGCTGTGATTGGCTAACAGTTTTGTATGTTTAACAGCCTACTGCCTTCATGGATGCTGCTGTGATTTAGGTCAAAAACGCATAAAAAACGCTCATATCAAACAATCTGTTTAACAGACAAAGCAATAGTGATCGCATAAAGAAAACAGTCAGTCACACTTGTGTTGCGACATGACCGTCGGATTCAATATAATCGGCACAGCATCGTTTTTTAGTTTCAGTCTTTCTGAAAATCCTGTCAATTTGTGCCTTGTTTGTAAACGAATCCGCGGTAACATGAAGTGAACAAAGGTTCTTACTGACGTGTTAAAAATAAAGTTCATCCACTCTTTCCTAACATTGGGATCAGAAGGAAGGCAATGCAAAGACTATTTTTCCACAGCTTGGCACTGCACAGCGTCTTGTTGTCTTCAGAGCATCTTTATCATTTGGTTTCTGCGCAGACCTGCGCGTTCGCCTCTTTCATGCGTGAATCGGGGGGGCGGGGCTAAACAGGCAGCGCTGTAGAAGCAGGCGTTGATGATCTTCTGTGGAGGCGGTGCTTATCCACACTATTACAAGTTTTGATATGATAATAAGTTGACTTCTGAAACTTACAGGATGTTTTTTTTTATAGTACGATGACTTCTTTATGTGTCAAAAGATCAAGGGAATTTTGGTTTCTCAGTTCATGACCCCTTTAAATTGATCAAAGGTGACAGTGAAGACATTTATAATGTTACAAAATATTTGTTTTAAAGAAATTGTTCTTTGAACTTCGAACGATTTTCAAAAATTTGAAATGTATCTTGAGCAGCAAATCAGCATATTAGAATGATTTCTGAAGGATCATGTGACACTGAAGACTGAAAATTCAGTGGTAACACTTTATTTTAAGGACCAATTCCCACTATTAACTAGTTGTTTATTGGCATGCATATTACTAGCATATTGGCTGTTTATTAGTACTTACAAAGCACATATTGATGCCTTATTCTGTATGGTCATATTCTAGATCCCTTAATCCTTAAACCCCACACCTAAACTTAACAACTACCTTACTAACTATTAATAAGCAGCAAATTAGGAGTTTGTTCAAGGAAAACTCTTAATAGTGAATACATGTTCCCTATTCTAAAGTGTTACCAATTCAGCTTTACATTTTATATATTCACATAGAAACAATTATTTTAAATTGTAATAATATTTATCATTTCACATTTTTACTGTATTTTTGATCAAATAAATGCAACCTTGGTAAACAGAAGAGACTTCTTTCAAAAACAATTTAAAAAATGGTCACACTTTATTTTAAGGTCCAATTCTCGCTATTAAGAAACCATTAACTATGATTTTTGCCTCAATAAACTCCTCATTTGCTGCTTATTAATAGTTAGTAAGGTAGTTGTTAAGTTTAGGTATCAGGTAGGATTAGGGATTTAGAATATGATCATGCAGAATATGTGCTAACTAACTAATAAACCAAGCCATGCCAATATGTTAATAATTGGCATGCTAATAAGCAACTAGTTAATAGAGAGAATTGGTCCCTATACTAAAGTGTTACCAAAAAATTGTACCAACCTCAAACTTTTGAACTTTTGCAGTGTTTTGCTATGAAATTGAAACTGTTAAGGAACATTGAGGAATGACACATACAAACATCAGATATTCATGGAAAATGTTTTAGCAAATGTAAAAATTATTGTTTATTACTTTTTTTATGTTGTTTTTATATTTATGCAAAAAAATATATGTGACCCTGGACCACAAAACCAGTCATAAAGGTCAATTTTTTGAAATTGAGATTTATACATCATCTGAAAGCTGAATAAATAAGCTTCCATTGATGTATGGTTTGTTAGGATAGGACAATATTTGGCCGATCTGAAATCTGAAATCTGGGGGTGCAAAAAAATCAAAATACTGAGAAAATCGCCTTTAAAGTTGTCCAAATGAAGTTCTTAGCAATGCATATTACTAATCAAAAATTAAGTTTGGATATATTTACAGTAGGAAATTTACAAAATATCTTTATGGAACATGATCTGTAATTAATGTCCTAATGATTTTTGGCATAAAAGAAAAATCGATAATTTTGACCCATACAATGTATTGTTGGCTATTGCTACAAATATACCCCAGCGACTTAAGACTGGTTTAGTGCTCCAGGGCCACATATGAATTGTATATGTTCACTGTATTTTACTCTATCATATTCAGCCATGTTTGTAAGTCTGATCTGAACATCATCTCAACACTGGCTGGAGAGCTTCTGAAACAGCAGCAAACAATAGAACTAAGTGTCTTCACCGTTAACTGTGAGTTCACCTTTGACCTTTGGCTTGCAGGTGCATGTGCTGAGGGAAGTGGCTGCCATGGCACTGGAGAAGCTGGGTGTCTCCTGTGAGCTCATCGACCTACAGACAATTTTGCCTTGGGACACAGAGACGGTTTGCAAGGTATGATGTGAACACACATGTTCACTGGGATATTTCAAACCAAAGGGATGGTTCAGACCAAAATTAGGATGGTCATTTACTTGCTGTACAGAAGTGTGACCTTCTTTCATGAAGCACAGAAGGAGATATTTTCAGAAGCTGCTCATTTCTAAACAATGAAAGTGAAAGGTTATTCAGGCTCTTGAACTCTAAAACCTATCATTCCTATATATAATTATATTCTATATACTGTAGGGAAATATAGTAAGCTACTAATCAGTAAAATATATATTTTTTGTTCTTTTTCCTTTTCAGTTTGGTGTCTTTTCCCATTTTGTTAATGATTTTAGTATGCAGATGTTTTCGGACAGGTAAACTATCAGTTTTAGCAGCATGTTTGAACCAGAAACGAACTGAGTGAACCAATTAGCGGAAAAGAATCGTATATCCCAGTTTGCCTGAGGCTCTGGTTTACAGGTCATAATGTTGTATCTACTCTTCAGTTTCTTGCACAGACTGATTGTTTCGCTTCATAAGACCTCAATAATACATCGTCAGGAGCCACAGATATTAATATAGTGTTGCCTGCACAACCGCAATTCCAGAGAAGTTGGGACGTTTTGTAAAATGCAATAAAATCAAGAATCTGTGATTTGTTAATTCTCTTTAACTTTTATTTAATTGACCAAAGTGCACAGAAAAGATTTACAAAGTTTTCACTGACCAACGTAAATGTATTTTGTAAATATGAACAAATTTTGATTTTGACGGCTGCAACACACTCCAAAAAAGGTGGGACAGAGGCATGTTTAAAACGTCTTTTAATTACAATGTTTCATTGTTTGGGAATTGAGGATACTAATTGTTAAAGTTTTGCAAGCAAAATTTTTGTCCAGTCTCTCTTGAAACAAGGCTTCAGATGCTCAGCAGTCTGTGATTGTCGTTGTCTGATTCTCCTTTTCATGACTGGTCATACATTTTCAATAGGAGTCAGATCTGAACACATTCACTCTGTTTCTACGAAACCACGCTGTTGTAGCACATGCAGAATGAGAGCTGGCATTGTCTTGATCTAATAACCGTGGTCTTTCCATGAAAGACATCATCATGTCTGGCAGTATATTTCTCTGTGCAATCCCAATATATGCCTCCATGTCAATGGTACCTTCGCACATATGCCAGTAACTACAGCTGTCAAAATTGCTGAAAAACTAAATTCGAATTTTGTACTTAAATATTATAAAAATGCGAATTATATTCGAATTTAAAATGCATAATTTCAGTTAGGGTGAAGAAAAGCTTTTGGCTTCTCTCCTGAGGCCACAAGAGGGTGCATCATTCAAAGCATAAGATAACATGACTATCTTTGAAAAAAATGGCATAATGTTTAAAATAATGTTTATAAACCAATTATAATTAAGTTGCTTAAACAACTATAAACAAAACAGCATCATGTATGTATGCATAGTTTAAAGGGGTCATATGATGCGATTTCAAGTTTTCCTTTCTCTTTGGAGTGTTAC
>NW_015652166.1:592549-592927 GCF_001515625.1 Sinocyclocheilus rhinocerous
GTTTAATACAAAGGGCGGAAAGCCAATCACACAGAGTACATTTTTCATTTAAAAACATGAGATGCAGTGGGATGGGGAAAAACCCGCCATAAAGTCTCGATATATGTTTTTTTTCAAAGTTAAACTTGCATTAATTTTACATGGCTTTCTAAACATGCGGCTCTTTTGTGCGAGACGCGAGTGTAACAGTAATAGATGTCCATCTAGAAAATGCGTTAAATAAGCGTTCTGTGTGAACGGCTTGGTTTCAGTTTTGATGTAAACAAGATCTTCTCCGCATTGATGTTCTCTTTTTCCGCTATATTTTTAATGAACAACGCAGCAGCGCCGCATCTAGTGGCTTCAACTGGATAGGCTAACAAAAACATTATAATGCAA
>NW_015652166.1:593927-594953 GCF_001515625.1 Sinocyclocheilus rhinocerous
GGCTTGGTTTCAGTTTTGACGTAAACAAGATCTTCCCCGCATTGATTGTTCTTTTTCCGCAATATTTTTAATGAACAACGTAGCAGCGCCGCATCTAGTGGCTTCAACTGGATAGGCTAACAAAAACATTATAATGCAATGACACTTACATCGTCATCGTCATCGCATCTCGTGCGCCGCTGATAAGGCTGCCTCCTTAACGCACACCTAAAATTTGAATGCAACTTTTTTGCATTCGAATGTGGATTTTTATTTTAAATTCGACGAATATTCGAAATTAGAATTTTTTTTGACAGCCCTACCAGTCACCCATGACGTTTGCACCAATGCAACCCCATATCATGACAGAAAGTCTGGATGGTCCTTTTGGTCTTTGGGACTGAGAACTCTACGTCCATTTTTCTCGGAAACAAGTTGAAATGTGGACTCATTTGAGTACAGCACACATTTTCACTGTCTTTTTGACTATCTGAGATGAGCTCTGGCCCAGAGAACCCGGCGGCATCGCTGCATAGAATTGATGTATAGCTTTCTCCTAGAGTAACAGAGATTCAAGTTGCATTTCTTGATGCAGCAGCAGACTGTGGTAAATGACAGTGGTTTTCTAAAGTACTCCTGAGCCCATGTGGCTATATTTAATACCGCAGCATGATGGTTTCTTATGCAATGCCATCTGAGGGCTCAAAGGTCATGCATATTCACCTGAGGTTTCCTGCCTTGTCCTACATGTACTGTGATTTCTCTGGATTCCCTGAATCTTTTCACAATATTATGTATGGTACTTGGTGAAAGACCTCAATTCTGTGCAATTTTGCATTGCAAAATGTGAGATTTGTTTGTATGACACTTCTCTTGTGAAATTTGGCACCAAGTGATGAGCCATGATCCAGCTTTGCTTGCAAAGACTGAGATGCTCCTTTTATACACAAACATGATAACTTGACCTGATTCACCTGCTTACTATGAACTGTTTCAAAACAGTTTAACATGGATATTCTATAACCTTTTCACTTTTATTTTGCCTCT
>NW_015652166.1:594963-603762 GCF_001515625.1 Sinocyclocheilus rhinocerous
ATCGCTGCATAGAATTGATGTATAGCTTTCTCCTAGAGTAACAGAGATTCAAGTTGCATTTCTTGATGCAGCAGCAGACTGTGGTAAATGACAGTGGTTTTCTAAAGTACTCCTGAGCCCATGTGGCTATATTTAACACCGCAGCATGACGGTTTCTTATGCAATGCCATCTGAGGGCTCAAAGGTCAAGCACATTCAACTGAGGTTTCCTGCCTTGCCCTACATGTACTGTGATTTCTCTGGATTCCCTGAATCTTTTCACAATATTATGTATGGTACTTGGTGAAAGACTTAAACTCTTTGCAATTTTGCATTGCGAAATGTGATTTTTGATTTGTTTGACACTTCTCTGGTGAAATTTGGCACAAAGTGATGAGCCATGATCCAGCTTTGCTCGCAAAGACTGAGATGCTCCTTTTATACACAAACATGATAACTTGACCTGATTCACCTGCTTACTATGAACTGTTTCAAAACAGTTTAACATGGATATTCTATAACCTTTTCACTTTTATTTTGCCTCTTTCCCAACTTTTTTGGAGTGTGTTGCAGCCGTCAAAAACGTTGGTCAGTGAAAACTTTGGAAATCTTTTCTGTGCACTTTGGTCAATTAAATAAAAGTTAAAGAGAATTAACAAATCACAGATTCTTGATTTTATTGCATTTTACATATGCATATTGCATTTATGTCCCAACTTCTCTGGAATCGGGGTTGTATATGCTTTATTTGACTCTCAAAGTGCCGGTAGCTGCTGACTTGACTTCTTATAAGTTGCCATGTAATGTGCTTTTCACCGTATGGTATTTTCCCCAATAGAGCTGGCGATTCAGACAGTAATTGTAGTGACTGGAGCAGTGTAATAGAGTAGCAGGTCTTACTGAGTCTTTGCTGTAGCTGATTGTTTTGGCAGCGTGATCAGGGAGGAGATGCAGATTCTCATGGGTTGTTTGTTGGAAAGCAGCTTCTTAAATAAACATGAAAGCCATTAAACTGCCCGCATGAAACTCAATCGTGTGTTTACTGTAGAGCACTACACAGTGTTCACCGGACTGCTGGGAAACCACGTGCTAGAATTTCACCCTTGAAATTATATTTTTTACTTTTCCCCATCAGTTTGTACCTTATCTCCTATATTTGCTCCACACATGTGCGTCTGCGGTTACAATGTTTGGAAATGTAAGTTAGACGTAATATATGAATGTCTTTGCGTTAGATTCACAATATCAATTTGAGTGCTTGTCTCAAATGCAAAAATCTTTTACTTCACTTTTCTTCATTTTCAACTGGTATTTTTGTGGTTTTTAATGAATGTATGAACTACATGTGTAGTTCATCACATTAACTATAGACATGAGCTGCTAACAACAAACAAATACGAAGTCACACAATACTGATCTTATTTCTAACTGTGCCGACTTTGTTGTTTAAAAGTCTGCTCTTTGATATAGTTCAAATAAATACAATTTGGTTTGCTAATCTAATGCAGTGATATTCATATGTGGCTTAACATTTGCTTCCAAATGCAAATGCATCTGTATATCACACACATGTGCCATTATTTGGTAGCAGCTTAGAGTAACTTTGTAATTAAGCAATTTGCCCTGAACTGGAACAACTGAAACAATTGAGGAATATGGTTGTTTGTTCATGACCCAAGAAAATGCAGTTGTGTTCTATTAACTCCTATAAAGTCAGTATCAAAGTGCAGAGCAAAAACATTTTGAATCCAGATGTGCATGGAGCTTCACTGAACGAAGCAAACAAACAGGCAGATCTCTGAATGCTCAGTGAGTTTGTTGTTGTTGTGGGACCAAAAGATGAACACATTGACCATTCCAGTAAATAACAGGAGAAATAAAACTCAGACCAGCATTTGAAGATTGATGAGAACTTTAAAATGCACTTCTAAAAGGAAAAAGGCACAAAACAAAGCTCGTTTTGTACCATGTTTATTCATTTGCTGTGTATATATATGTGCTCTGTTTATTCAGCAACCGCTATAGGGATTTCCTGATTTCTTTTGCGAGCGTATTTGGAGTTTTAGCACGCGAGCGCCCTCTGGCCTTCGGATGGAGGTTTACTACTGATCACAGAACCGTGCTTCACTGAAAGATACGCATGACAATCGCAGCTTCTGCCTAATCGCGATTTATCGCCTTAATTTCGATTAATCGTGCAGCCCTACTTTTCGAGCAAGTAACTATTCCTTGAAAGTTTTAAAGTTATTACACTATGCAACTACATAATATTATTATAGCAAATGTCTATAGGTTTTTGCAAGAAGTAAAAAAGCCACATTTTATTTTAGTGGAGTGCTAAATCAAATTATTTGCTGCTCAAGAAACATTTCTGATTATTATAAATGTTGAAAACAGTTATGCTACCCAATATTTTTTTGGAAACTGTGATACATCTTATTTTTCAGGATCCTTTGATGAATACAAAGTTCAAAAGAACAGTGTTTATTTGAAATAGAAATCTTTTGTAACATTATTCATGTCTTTACTCTCACTTTTGATCAATTTAATGCATCCTTGCAGAATAAAGCTGCAAAAAGAATCTAGCAGACCCTAAACTTTTGAACCGTTGTGTATATTCTTGTTGCGTTGTGTTGTTCATCTTGAAGTTCTCCACCAGAGAGAAGCTCCATAAATCCGTCACTTTATAAACACTATTTTAAAAATGGAAATTGTAGCTTATTTCTTCCATGGTCCCAGTTTTCTTCCTCCATGTGCCCCGTTCTTTTGCTGTGAAGTTGAATATCGTCTGCGTCTGCTGGACTCCATGTAAAGAGGGCTCACAAACTATATGCTGTTTGAAGTTTTACTGACGGCTAGGGTTGTGACGGTGAGGAAATTTTCCCACCGGTTAATCGACGTGTGACAACACCGGTAATACCGGTATTACCGCGGGGGCGTTCCCTTTTTTCCTCGCTTTCCTTCACTTTTAAATAGCTTGTAAAAGCGGCGTGCGCATTTTACTTTCACTTTCAAATACCGGCAATTCGGCATAAAGCAATTGTTCGTTTTTAGTTAATGAAATCTGATCTGTGATGCGACGTTCGGCACGCTGCATTGAGCAGCCGCGTTCAGTTTTTAATTGTAGTGTCTGTTCTTTTTCTGAACTAAATGATATTTATTACTATAAAAAATCAAAACGACGGTGGGGGTCGGTGACGCGGTGGGCAAGTGACGTAACCGGTGTTGCGGCTTAACACCGGAATCACCGTCAGCACCGTCACCGACAAGCCTACTGACGGCTCACACTTGATGTGTGTCATCTCAGAAAGTGTCATTTCAGATCGCCGGAAGTCTAGACTGGGTTGCAGCAGTTCTTCTGGTCTTGTATAAAGTCACATAGACCGCCTCATAAACATTTTGTACAATGAATTTTTTTTGTTTGCAAATATACTTGACATGATAAAATATATTTGACATGACTTCATTAAATTCCAGGACAATTTTACATTTCTTTTACTATATATTTTTTATGGAAATCCATATATTTTGGCCTAAGTTTAGGATTTATGTATTTGAATTGCATATTCAATTTCCATCCATTTGGATTACACACAAAAACAAACTAATAGACTTAATGTGATAAATAAATGAAACGGAAAAATTTTCTGCACTTAAAAAAAAAACATGGCATAGTTTAACTATTTACATCTACTGTAAAAGTGATTTTTGTAAAAGTTGTAGATAAAACAGATTTTTGTCTTTAAAAGAAAATACGATTTCAGCCATTCTTCATCAAAACTGAATATTTAATTCAATGTGTTACTTGTGTTACTTTAATTAATTGTGTTACTTGCCATTTCTGTGTAATTTTTTATCTCTCTATCTATCTCTTTATCTATCTCTCTATCTATCTCTCTCTCTCTCTATCTATCTATCTATCTATCTATCCTCTATCTCTCTCTCTCTCTCTCTCTCGGTCTATCTATCATCTATCTCTCTATCTCTCTCTCCATCTATCTATCCATCTATCCATCTATCCATCTAACTCTCTCTCTCTCTCTCTCTCTCTCTCTGTATATATATATATATATATATATATCTTTGTATTTCTCTATTTGTATTTCTATTTAAAAATGTCACATTTAGTTCAATGCGTGACTCGTCATTTCTTTGTAATTATTTTTTTTTATTCACAATTTCTGAGTGAAAATCGTTTCACTACCATTTTTTCTCAGTGTTGCTTAGTATTGCATAAATCTGTTAATTGTGAAAACAAATAAATTTTATCAGTTAAAAAGTATGAATATGGTTATGGTAATATGAATATGGCTAGCTATGATACAAGTGATATTCAGTTTGTTAAAATGCATGAGAAATGTATGACTGACAAATATGCATCACATTACGTTTATTAGTTTGTTAAAACTGTGTAATCCAGTCCAATGGAAATTGTATTTAGGCCTCATTATTTTTCGAGTGAAAAATAGAATTGGCTGCGTGTGTCTCATACATATTCATCACGGCTCTTGTCTGGGGTCATTAAAGCAACACGTATCTAGAACATGTTGTTTTCGGTTTCCTGTTACTTTCTCTGGATGATCCGCAGAACTGCTAATCAACAACTATGAGATCTATATATACACATACTGCTTGTTGACACAGGGAATCGGCTGAAAGTGCAGTTAAACTGAAAGCTGTGTGTGTGTGTGTGTGTTCCCTTCTGGGGTCTGGAACCATTCAGTAAATGTAATAGACGTTCATTTAAAGGATAAACAAAACGGCCAGTTTGCCCCTGCCAGACCAGCAGCCTTGATGATATAATGTGGAAAGTGTTTTTTTCCTTCCGTTCGTTCAAATTTAGGTGGCCGGGACATGTTTTGAAAATATCATAATGTGTGTCCTATGGTGAGCACAAATGGTTACAATAGTAAAATTATTATGAGTTTCCTTCTTGGCCATAAAGGGTTAGATTCACATTAACCTTCATGATGTTTCTAACCTACAAAGATTCAAATCTGAAAATCTTCATGCAGCCCTTTTCCATATGATGACAGACATATCTGCCAAGCTCCAAAAATGGCAATCAATCAATCAATACATACATGCATACATACATTAAGCACCACGGCAGTACTCCATATGACTCATGCTCTATATTCCTGTCTTATTGTCTTCTGTAGTCATACAATTGCTGCTTGTGAAGAACAAATTTAAATCATTGGTTGCTGATCATTTTTAAATACATTTCTGAAATGCATGTGCATTCAGATTCACGATCCAGGCAGTTTTTACATCATTTGACTCTAGAATTTTAGAATGGAGAAAAACACTTCAGAGCTGTGGTGGAGGGGGAAGAGTTTTGTTTTTCATTATGACTAAAGAAGACCTGAAATATAATGCAGAAGTTGTGTGGACATGACTAACTAACTGTATGGACACATAACTAACTATAGATACATACATACATACTTTAGCAATGATAAATATTAAATTCATCAAAAATGACAGTTAATATATTTATAATGTCACAAAAGATTTCTATTTCAAATAAATGCTGTTCTTTTAAAATCTCTATTTATTAAATAATCCTGAATAATGAAACTTATCACAGTTTGCACAAAAATATGAAGCAGCACAACTGTCTTCAACATTGCTAATAATCAGAAATGTTTCTCGAGCAGCAAATCAGCATATTAGAATGATTTCTGAAGATCATGTGACACTGAAGACTGGAGTAATGATGCTGAAAATACAGCTTTGATCACAGGAATAAATTACATTTTACAACATATTCACTTAGAAAACAGTTATTTTAAATTGTAATATAAATACATTTATAATTTATTTATTTTATTTAGTCATTAATTTATTTGAACTTTCTATTAATCATAATTCATCTGTGAATCCTGAAAAACAGTTTCCACAAAAATATTGTGCAGCACAACTGTCTTCAACATTGCTAATAATCAGAAATGTTTCTTGAGCAGCAAATCAGCATATCAGAATGATTTCTGAAGATCATGTGACACTGAAGACTGGAGTAATGATGCTGAAAATACAGCTGCGCATCACAGAAATAAATTACATTTTACAACATATTCACTTAGAAAACAGTTATTTTAAATTGTAATAATATTTCACATTTTTACTTTATTTTTGTAATGAAATAAATGCAGCCTTGTAGAGCATAAGAGACTTCTTTTGAAAACATCTTACTGACCCCAAACCTTTTAACGGTAGTGCATAATAACTTTCATGGATATTTGGCGAACCCTTGACCTTGCAGGTCTGTGAACAGCACAGATTCACTTTCATTTGAATTCAGTCCTATAAATCATAAGTCCAGAGGTGCCCTACACTTGTATGAGGTGGTGTTTCTCATTCCTGGTTCTTATCCTAAATCAGAGTTGACATGCCAGGTCCGTTACAGGCACTCAGGTCTCAGGCTTCAGTCCAGATTCAGATGCATGTTCCATTGGTGTTCTTTTGTCTGGACTCCCAGTGTGTGACCCAGTCTGCGGTCCGCTCTTCTTCACGAGCTGCGATTGGAGATGGCACTTCCCTCCATGTGCCGAAGGCCAGTGGTCAGCAGACCTTGGAAAGGCAGAATCCTCATTACAATGGAAGTCTTGTTTCCATATGGGTTCAGCTCTGTATTTAAAGGATATTTTGATTTGCTCCGCTCTCTGGCCGTCTCGGCAGCACAGCTGATGTTCCAAAGCAAACGGCACTGCCTCGTCTGGTTAACGTGATCAAGATGTGCCCTGAGGCCTGCGGTTCGCTGCTCTTGCATTTGCATCTAGTTAAATGCATGTTGAGATGTGCTGCGTGTTTGTGCAGTGTTTCTGAATGTTACTTTTTAACGTGAAGGTTGGCGTTCCTGGAGCTCCTCGGCCTCAGCGGTGGTCCTGAACATCTACTTTCCTCATTTTTTCCAAAATTTCAAAGGATGTTAATCTTAGCGAAGATGCTGAGGCAACACAAATGAATGTTATGCATATGAACTGAGTGCAGATTGTCCACAGAACCAGACCTGGTGTGTTTTGATCAGTCTGTGTTTTAAACGCACATGAATTCTCATGCAGCAAAGGCCGTGGTTCCCCGAAAACAAGCCATGCATCACAAAGGACCTGCCAAACCTGAATGAAGACTCGCTATTTTATTTTTCTGCACTATTCTGTGCTTTTCAACTCTGAAGCTGGTTTCATCAAAGAGACCTTAAAAAAAGCATATATGGTGTGAATTAAAAGTGGAATGAGAGTCTGTTTAAAATGGACCAAAAGTTGATCTCGGTTCTCTTTCAAATTCAAGCACAATGTGAATGTAAAGTGAAATGCATTCTCTAAGACTTCTGTTGTAGTTTCCGTTTAATTTACTAAGGATATTATTTTCTTTTACTCTACATCCTCAAAGGTGCTCCTGTCTTTCTCTTCTGGGAAAATAGACCAAAAATATGTATGGCTCTTGCAACAAACTGATTTTTAATGCTCTTTAGAGTGAGAATGTCATATTAGCCACCCGATATTAAGTACCCCCCAAAAGATGAAGTCATTGTATTAAATGAGAAAGATAGTTTTAAAAAGAAATATTTTGATTAAATGTAGAATTTATTACACATTTTAAGGCTACAGTGTGGCCATAACATTGTTTTCAGAAGCTGCATCCGAAGTGTTCAGAGGTGGCATGAATGCATTTACACTGGAGTTAGAATTATTTAAAAAAGTAAGAGATAAATGTTTTTTTTTTTTTTATGAATATTGAACTATGAAATGGAGTGGGTTGTTAAATAAGTAAATAATTTTAATGTGTGTGTGTGTGTGTGTTTTTACCATAATTAATGTGTTAAATCGACAGTCCTACTTAAGTAGATGTTTTATTGTGTATTTGACCATTTAAGCACAAAAAGCTACATTTAGCCTGAAAACAGAAACCAAAAATAGTTTGTTAACTAAATATATTTAATAATTAGGGCTGGGTATCGATTCAGTTGTCCCGATTCGATTTTCGATTCGCAAGCTCTCGATTCGATTAGATTCTTGGTTCGATTCTCGATTTTTTTTTTAAACTTTTTTTTATTTTTATTACATTCAGTGAATATTGGTTTAATACAAATGCTATTGATATTTCTAAAAAATGAACAGTAAACATCAGTTTACAAATGGTGAATTAATAAAAAGAAATCAAGAGCCACAGGCCTGTATTTTAAACCTATTCTTTTTTTTGTATAGGGTCCTTTTTTAAACAATAATAGGGCACTATAAAATGTTCTTAATTTTTATGCTAATCAGATGAAGGCATAAAGCATTAATTTAATTTATCCTAATCAAATGAAAATTAAACCCTTTTATTTTTTGGCAAACAAAGTGCTGCACAACAGAGGTTTACTGTTAAAATTAAAAAGAAAACAGATGTGATTCCTTTAAAAATAAAGATTTATTAATATTTATTAGCAGTAGTAGCATTGAGTCTTAAGACTGCTAAATAGTAATATATTCTGACAGTAGAACGTTAAACTAAACATTTATTTTGACGGGTTGCCGTGAAGAACTTGCAGCTGCTGTGTATGTGATATGACGGTAGTTTTCTCAAATGAAACGGTAAAATGCTAATGAAGTGACTCTCAGAGCAGCTGGAGATGACATTCGTGTTCATATCATCATATAGTGAGACGGCAGAAGCTGAAAACACCGCGAGCCATCCGCGCTTTAGTATGTGTGTAATAAACAAAAAAGTGCGCCGCACCATCCGCCATTCATTCATTGCGGAAATCATGGCGCCTTATGCGTGATATCAAATGCTTCCGCAGATTTATAGCATTACTATAGCATTTCACCTGAG
>NW_015652166.1:604041-613061 GCF_001515625.1 Sinocyclocheilus rhinocerous
GGGTCCTTTTTTAAACAATAATAGGGCCCTATAAAATGTTCTTAATTTTTCTGGTAATCAGATGAAGGCATAAAACATTAATTTAATTTATCCTTATCAAATGAAAATTAAACCCTTTTATTTTTTGACAAACAAAGTGCTGCACAGCAGAGGTTTACTGTTAAAATTAAAAAGAAAACAAATGTGATTTTTCCTTTAAAAATAAAGATTTATTAATATTTATTAGCAGTAGTAGCATTGAGTCTTAAGACTGCTAAATAGTAATATGTTTCTGACACAGTTGCTTCACGTTAAACTAAACTTTTATTTTGACGGGTTGCCGTGAAGAACTTGCAGCTGCTGTGTATGTGATATGATGGTAGTTTTGTCAAATTAAACGGTAACATGCTAATGAAGTGACTCTCAGAGCAGCTGGGGATGATATTCATGGATTCATATCATCATAGTGAGACGACAGAGGCTGAAAACACCGCGAGCGTCGTCTGTGCTTTAGTAAGTGTGTAGTAAACAAAATTGGAAGTGTGTAGTTCATTCATTCATTCATTCATTGTGGAAATCATGGCGCCTTTACGCGTGATGTCAAATGCTTCCACAGATTTGTAGTATTACTATACGTCATTTAAAAAAAAACGATTAATCGAAAAATCTAATTTTTTTTTTGCCCAGCCCTATTAATAACCAACACTCAATTAACAAAAAAAATAAGTTGTATATATAAGCATTTAAATTATGCATAAGGTTATTTTATATCAACTTTTTAATGCAAAAAAAACCAAACAAAACAAAAAAACAACCTCAATTCAGTACTCAAACATTGTTTGACAACTGTTTTTTGTGCCCTCACCAAATTTTCTTTGTCTTATTGTGCTTAAGTGAGTTAAAATTGCTTGAAAGTTTAAAGGTGCTGTAAGTTTTTGACTGTATAAAAGCATAAAAATACTATTATATGTTTGCATATATTTAGAAAACATGCTAAGTTTACATGTTTTTTCTAAAAAAAACAATGCTACAGCCAATTATTTTGCTTTGAAATGTGCGTTCCATGTCGAAATTTTACCCAATAGTATTTCGACACTCCGGGTTGCCAGTTGGTGGAAAAACAGCAAACGAACTGGGTCAGGGTTCACAGATTCTACCTGACCTAAAAATCCTCTGCATCCATCTAAAATACTCTATGACCACAGGCATATTAAAACACGGATAAATCAACTCACCAACTTGCAGTGTGTAAGGCTCGTCACTTTCCATCGTCAGCTGTGCTTATTCCTGTTGCGTGTCCTCAATCTGGCAACCCGTGTGAGCGTCCAGTCTGAGGAATAGGTGGTGGAAGAAACAACTCTCTCCAATATTTAGAATTTGGACTGCAGTTCCCATTTCAACCACTAGCTGTCAATATTACATTTCGCACCTTTAAGCTGACCAGGCTTAAACATGCATGCAAATGATAAACCTTGTTGACGCCGCAGCTCTTTCACATCACACAAGCGTAACTGCCAAAGCGTCGGCAGAACACGTGTTCCCTAGAAACAAACCCACAACCTTGGTGTTGCTAGACAGTTACAAGAACACTTCTGCAGTTTATTAATTAATATCATATATCATGACCTCACTATGAAAATCATATAATAGAGTTTTGTAATGCACAGCAGTTAATAAAACACTGTTCCTGTTTCCACCTTTCACAAGAGCGCAGAACGAGAAAAAAAGCTGTCTGTCTTTGGAGGGTTTTGTGCAGTGTTTGTGTTGGTTCTGCTGTTAAAGACTCTGTTTGGAGCACAACTGTTCCCTTGGCTTCGGAGAATGAGTTTCCTGATGGAGGCTACTTGACGAGATAATGCTGTTCATCTGAGGTCATGCATCATCTGCGCTCTCGCTGACCTGAGGCCCGCGATACCTGATGGATCCGCACACAGATGAATAGAGGAGTGACCTGGCTGATCTTAATGGGATTGTTTGCTCTGGAAAGTGAGACGGCGCATGCGTACCGTGGAATTCCGGAGTGTATTCCATGTGGAGACGGAGCGCTGTTGGCTGAACCTGTTGAACCCCACAACGAAAGTGCGCGTCATTACATGTCTCATTTCACAGCAAACGTGGGCTTGACTGTGTTGGTGCAATGACTCTCTAAAGATCAGCTTGTATGCAGCATGTTTTTGACTTTGGATGTGGAATTGCGTGCTTGTGTGCTCGACGTGGTGTGATGATTACTGGAAGAGTGTTGGAGCCCGAGCCTGACGTGCTTTCATCTGCTGGAGAGAAACACTCCAGATGAATCAGTCGGCCTCATTTGCTAAGTGCCACACTCTCTAATGCAGATCTCATGATTCAGACCGGTGTGTTTGTCTGAAAGCCGGATGGATGTTCTGTATCAATTATTTATTCATTTAGATGCAGCTGTACAAGCCAAAGCAGTGCTTCTCGTAAAAAGTTCAAAGGGTTAGTTCATCAAAAACCAATGACAGTTCTTTCATTTAATCATTTTGTTCCTTGACGTCTTTTTATTCAGTGGAACACGAAAGTAGAGACGCACTAAAATCCGAAAAGTTTTCATTTAGCCGAAAACAGAAACCAAAATAGTTTATTCAGAGATCAAATAATTTAATAACTCAAAATTCAAAACTGAGATGTATATAAGCATGTGAATTGTGTGCATAAGGCTGTCTTTATATGGGACCACAAAACCAGTCATAAGGGTTAAATTTTTTTAATTGAGATTTATACATCATCTGAAAGCTGAATAAATAAGCTTTCCATTGATGTATGGTTTGTTAGGATAGGATACTATTTGGCCGAGATACAACTATTTGAAAATCTGGAATCTGAGGGTGCAAAAAAATCTAAATATTGAGAAAATCGCCTTTAAAGTTGCCCAAATGAAGTTCTTAGCAATGCCTATTACTAATCAAAAATTAAGTTTTGATATATTTACGGTAGGAAATTTACAAAATATCTTTATGGAACATGATCTTTACTTAATATCCTAATGATTTTTGGCATAAAAGAAAAATCTATAATTTTGACCCATACAATGTATTGTTGGCTATTGCTACAAATATACCCCAGCGACTTAAGACTGCTTTTGTGCTGCAGGGTCACATATTTTACATTTTTAGTGATATAATTGCTTCTACACCAGTACATTGTTGAAATATAAACATTTAAACTGTGGCTGTAATAAAAAGCATGTTTTCATGACATACATTAAATAATGAAGACTGTACGGTAAATAATATAATAATGATTGTGTAATATAGTGGAGTTTAACATTGTTTACAAGCATCTTTGAAATAAAGACATTTTCGGTCAATGATTTCAGCCATCCAAAACATATAATTAGCGCTGCTCTGATGGCACGTTTTGAGATTTTTAGTTGTTAAAATTCACGTGCCTCACTACACAAAGAATGTTCGGTCACACTTTATTTTAAGGTCCAATTCTCGCTATTATCAAACAATTAACTACGACTTTTGCCTCAATAAACTCCTTATTAGCTGCTTATTAATAACTAGTAAGGTAGTTGTTAAGTTTAGGTATTGGGTAGGATTAGGGATGTAGAATATGGTCATGCAGAATATGTGCATTATAAGTGCTAATAAACAGACAATATGTTAATAATAGGCATGCAAACAAGCAACTAGTTATTAGTGAGAATTGGTCCTTATACTAAAGAGTTACCGAATGTTCATGCTGCTCTTTTCCGTAATGTGAAAGAAAAGCGCATGGATGCTGCTCAAAACATGACAGAAGTGCCATAAAAGCAATTCACATGATTCATGCACTATATAGTCCAACTCATACGCTATCTTTGTGTGAGAAAGAGACCCTCATTTAAGTTAGGATTTGCTAAAAATCCTCTTTCACCGTAGCTTTCAAATCTATATAAGCCCGTTTCTGTCTTCTATAGAAGAATAAAAGTCATGCTTTGGATAGTCCATTACTTTTTATTTTAATAATTCTAACTTTTTATCTCATGATTAGACTTTTTATCTCATAATTAGGACTTTTATGTCATTATGATTTACCAAAAAGGTTTTTCTTTTTTGCGATAGAAATGGGATTTCATGGCAATTTCATTTTCATTCGTCAGCATATTTCAATTTTGTGTTATTTGTTCCTTATTAATGAATGATGACTTGTAATTTTGGGATCGTCTGAATTTACCAAATGTAGTTCTGAAGCCTACAGATCCTCTTTATTATAGGGTAGCCTAACTTTTGGTATTACTCCGTTATTTTGGATTTCTGCTATTAGAACATCTGATCTAGCCAGTCAGGATGGAAAACTGAAGACTTGTTCTGCCAAGACTGTCTTGTTATGCAACCAGAAAGTGGTGCAGTATATTTCTGCAGCTTCCAGTGTAATTTAGTGGTGCCACTTAGCTTGAACTCACCGTGTCTGTAGAAGTTATGATGGACATGTGAACAGGTTAATGGCTCTCTGATCCCATCAGGCACTGAAGCCATTTTCAGTGGACTGCTGAACTCGTCCTTTTCAGTCCCGCTTTATTCTGCTGTCATGTAAGGCTTTGCACAGTTATCTAATACTCTGCAGACCTTGATCTTTCAAGATGAGTTAATTGAGCTCAGAAATCATACTGTAATGTTCAGAACTTTCTGCAAAGTCTAAAAAGAGCATTCATTGAAACTGCAGGAGCGACTTGTTCTGAACTTTCTGATGCCAGACAGATGGATGCATTATGACCATATGTTTATGTCCACAACACACATTTATTCATTTATAGTGAAGTGAAGCAACTCACATATGTGAAAAGTAGACAGTCTGAGAATTTCACAGAATCTACAGAAGTAGATTCATAGCATTGTTTTAACCACTGTATGTTTGGAACTTAATTTGAAACTAGTTTTAATATACATTCATTTTAACAAATCAATATCAATTCCTAAATCCCAAGGTCGAGCTTCTTAGTCTATCAGTCTAGTCAGTTGTTGCTTGAATAAAACATCACTAGACGTTACAGGGCGTGCTACGAAAAAACTGGTCTGTGCAATGAATAAATTTACCTCTTTAGCACGCGTGCGATACAGTTTTGCATGTTCATAACACAGCCGCTTGAGGTGTAAAAGGTGTTATGTTTCTGCGCTCTTCCATTTTTAGCAAATTAAGAAAACTTTGTCTAAAACAATTTTTGTGATGGTTTGTATTTTTTGTGCTCTGTATGGAACATCAGTGCCTGTTAAAGTGATGGACTCCATTACTTGTGTTTGTTTTCAGACATGATAACAGACGTTTTATACTTGTGCTACAACTTTTTGGCCTGTGCTACAAAACTTTCAACCTCTGTAGCACCAGTGCTATGTGAAAAAAAAGTTAACGTACAGCCCTGCATTATATACACACTAATAGGTATATTTTCACAATGCTTATCCCATCCAACAGCGCAGTAAGCATTGAGTTTTGTCGCTTTCAATAAGAAGCAAAGTCTCATCTTTCAAATTCTCTCCATTTTATCAGGAAACTCAACCAATAAATGCTGTTTTTCTAATCAAATATAGAAGTTAATGTAAAACTTCCTTATGTGCAATTTACATGTTGGTATACAATTTTTTTATTTTATTTGAGTGTTTATTATATCTATAAATAAATAGTTTTGTGATGTTAATTGTAACCTTTATAGTAATGTGCAGTAATATGGCTCCCTATATAATTTACAGCAGATAGATTTGTTATCCTTAAGAACATTTAAATCATAATTGAATTTGTTTTGAAGGAGAGACAGTTTGTTCAGTAAACCACTATTTAATCAAAAAGTAAAACACGAGGAATTTTGTTTATTTTCCCCTCTGCTGTACTGAAAACATACCAAACCGTGACTTCAAAACTGAGGTACGTACCGAACCGTCATTCTGTGCACCATTACACCCCTAATATTCTCTGTAAAACTGTCCAATAATTTGGCAGTTCCTTGAGCTGAAGGAACACTAAAACAGTCACATGTCTTGAACAGGAAGTGGTGCAGCGCTGTGCTTCACAGGGCTAAGGACTGTTTGATGACGACCACAGCACGAGAATATTGTTGGCAGGTTGCGTTTGTAAGTAACTCTGGGAATGACTCTGGTGGAGATGGCAGAGGAAGAAAGGCTGGTGGCTTGGTTTGCGTCCTGCATATTTATGACCGACTCTTACACATATAATTACACTATTAACAGGCATCACTTTGGTTTGCAGCCGCTGGATGTTCTGAGACTCGGTGGTTCACACATATTGGTCAGGAGATGGTGTCGTAACTCTGTCATGCGTGGCCATTGTTTCAGTGCTTTATTTGTGGAAAAGCAGTGGAAAGTTAGTCACGACTGATCCGAATCCAGCGCTTTATGCTTCCCTTCAGGTTGGACCGTGGCCTAACCCGGCACCCATCAGGCGCTGGATCTGCTCTGTTCTCATGTGGCCCACAGACACTTTCTGTCTGTTTTTCAAGGTTTTGCCTGGGGTTCAAAGGAGAGGGTTAGCGTAGCATAATGCTGAGCAGTGAGTGTTCTGATTAACATGCTGTATGAGCGCATGCGACAGCCGTCCCTCAGGGGTCCATACTAATGAACTACAAATACTGTGCTGCTACCGTAATTAGTTTGTTTTGGAACAGCGCTTCTTTTGCACAAATATGCAGTATGTTTCTTATGACTTTCTACTGGTCCTTGAAAGTGTTTGAATTTTGACACCTAGATTGAAGAACTATAAAGTCCTTGAAAATGCTTGAATGTTATTCTGAAGACCTGTTTTATTTAAGTTTATTTTACTCTTATGTTAGGCCTTCATGTACTCCATGTATACTGGAATGTGATTTTAATAGGTTCTGATGTCCAATTTGTAATCAATTTCTTTCTAAGTTTTAAATAAATCCATTGTATATCTAGTTTAGTTATGAAACACTGTAAGATGCAGGTTGTTTACATGCAGCAATCACATCATTTACACAGCAAGCTGATGGAGTAGCTTGCTCAATGTTTAAATAATCTGATTCAGTGTTCACTGTAAGCTGGTCCTGCAGCACATTCCTCTGAATAATAGCAGTTCCTCAGAAACCCTCCACCTCCCCCAGCACCACCTGTCTATATCTGCTGTAGGATTTGTGCCTATTCAAGATGCAGCAGCAACAACAAAACTCGCATGCTAATAGCAGTGTGTCTGTGTATCTGTTGGCAGTATCGAGTCCATACTTGCTCTGTAGCAGCAGCATGCGCAGCAGATGTAGTACGCCAAGACTAAATACATTAACATTGTCATATCGAATAACATGCTAAAACTAGTTGTCGTGATTGAAATTAATTAGCGGTCTAAATCATTTGAAGTCAAGAAGTTGTTCATCTGGCACATACAGGCTGCAATGCACATATCAGCTAATATTAGAATTAAAATTTGAGCATATTGGTTGAAAATGTGCATTTAATTAATGTCTACTATTTTCACATTTAGATTACTTGTTCCATCATCATGCATTTAAACACGTATAAATTAATAGGACTGTCAAAATAGATGAGAAACTTTTCATACTGTACAATATAATAATAGTGGTGCCTAAATGTACTTGTAGCATTTAAAACCATTGATTTTAGTGATTTAGTGTTTATTAGTTTTTAGGTTTTTTTTAACGGCAGGTACTCTTAGATCGTGATGCTACCAAGTTTTGTTTCAATAAATTGAATAGTTGCTTTCCTTTCATCCAATTTCTAGTGTTGTCACGGTACCAAAATTTCAGTATTCGGTACCAATACCAGTGAAAATCCACGGTTCTCTGTACCAATTTCGGTACCAAAGCAAAACACAAAAACATGCTAATTGAACAACATTTTTATTAATAACGTTAAACAAAAATGAAATGTACAAAACCAATGCCATTCTTTATACTTATTTAAAAGTGTTTCAAGTTTTCCCACAAGTAATAAAAGTATGAAAAAAGTAAACAAGTTTCACCCAAAAGTTTAGTCATAGTTCTGCTGCCACTGAAAAACATCTGTAAACTGTTGTCTGTTTTAGGGTTTGCTGGTGTGTTTCAGGATCTTCCTGCAGCTGTAAAAGGAAAATATAATATACTTAAGTAAAGCAATGGGCTGAGTCTGACCAAATGCAACATAAGATCATTGTCACCAGCTAAAAAACAACTTTTCAGTAAATAACAAACCTCAGCTTTTATAATTGATTTAGATAAGATTACATATATTAAGTGTATATCAAATAGATGGAAACTGTAGTATTAAAAACACTTTACAATTAAAATGTTATTTGTTAGATAACATGACCTAACAATAAACAATAGTTATATGGCAATTATTCTTCTTAGGGTTAATTTCAAAGTTCAATCTGTTAAAATTATTTAATGCACAATGAACAAACATGAATGATCAAGTGTTTGTATTAAATAACATTCACAAACATTAATGAATGTTTTAAAAATATATTGTTCACTCACTGTAAGATGTTACTAGATCTAACATAGTACAGTAAAGTCTATACAGGAGATAAAATTTGACTGTACTTTTATTTAATCCAAACTGTGTTCATATTTAATTTTAAAGGGCTTTTAAAACCTGCTAGAGATATTCAGCCAAGAATTACAACTAACAAAAAAAAACAAAAAAACTTTTCTGACGGACTGATATGACATAAACACTATATGACAAACACTGTTAACCATACATTTGTACATTCTCTAACACGCATATTTTGGTTACACAGTTCATTTAAAAGCCTCTGGTGTGTAAAAACAGTAAATACCATTATGTCCTCCTGTTTTTTACAGTAATAAAAGTTATAGGAGCATTAAATAGTTAACATCCGAAATTATATGGAATAATATTCATAACAGAAGCTCTAAATATTAAAAATGTAATTGAAACTTACCTGACTTACCTGCATCGGGGTGTCCTCCTCTTGAGGTCGCCACTGCTTTTAAGAAGAGGTTGCCAGGTTTTCACAACAAAACCCGCCCAATCGCGTTCTGAGGATAAAATAGGCATGTTTTGGCGGGGTTCCCCTGTTAAAATTCGCATTCCAGGGGCTAAATA
>NW_015652166.1:614633-617481 GCF_001515625.1 Sinocyclocheilus rhinocerous
CCTCCTGTTTTTTACAGTAATAAAAGTTATAGGAGCATTAAATAGTTAACAAATAAATCATTTTGAACATTTTGAACAAAATTCATTCTAATGCTCATTATATTAGCGTTAGCTGCGCTTATGCTAACGATTAACTACGTATACGCTAATGGCGATGTTTATTTCAATCCGAAATTCTAATTAAAATATGGAATAATATTCATTACAGAAGCTCTAAATATTAAAAATGTAATTGAAACTTACCTGCTTGAACTTGATCGGGGTGTTTTGTTAGTTTGATGCGTTTCCTCCTCTTGAGGTCGCCACTGCTTTTATGAAGAGGTTGCCAGGTTTTCACAACAAAACCCACCCAATCGCGTTTCGAGGGGGTGCCCCCGTTAAAAATTGCGTTCTGAGGATAAAATACGCGTGTTTTGGCGGGGTTCCCCTGGTAAACTTCGCATTCCAGGGGCTAAATATCACGTTCATGGGGTCGCTTCAACCCGCGGACATGAAAAACAACCCACGGCAACAGTGTTAAAGCAGCCCAATTCCGCGGGAAAACTGCGGACTTGGCAACACTGGAAGAGGATAGCTTTCTGATAGCGCATCAAGAACCGGGTTGACCGGGTACTCGGTACCACCGGTACTTAAGAAAACCTGGTACCGTCACGTTTTCATTTTTTTAGTACCGACTTGGTACCGAAATACCGGGTCTTTTGACAACACTACCAATTTCAGGTCAACTGTTCTTGTGACCTAATGATTCCAGAGCTACAGGAAATGATGTAAGCCTGATTTCACATGACTTTTTAAAATTCTCCATCTGGATTTGATTTCTAAATAAATGACCTGTAAAGAGGATCTTTATTTCTGTACGTGTGCTGGAGTATTTTTCTTGTGAGTTGAGTTGAGTTGAGTTGAGTACAAGTGCGTTTCTGTAAGAGTCCTGACGTGTCATTGTCTTCCGGCCTAAAGATTACAAAGGATTTACTGTGGTTGGTTATGTGCCTCTCTAGTTGTCTTTGCAGTCACCACCTTCCTTTATTTATGAGTAGCCTACTCCTCATTCTTTTTCTTCTCCATTTTAATCACGCTTCATTTACTGCCCTCATCAGATCTGCTTTTCCGCTCATTCCTGCAGAGTTTGCATTCCTCGGCTCGACACTCGTGAGATTTCTAGAATTCTTCTCTGTCTCGGTGTCATTGCTTGGATGTGAGCAGGAGAAATCCACTCAGGCTCATAAAAAGACAAAGAGGGATAAGTGGCTTTTTATTCACTCAAAGCTGTTGTTTTTTCCCCCTCAGTTATTCTTTAGAGATGACTTAATCATTTACTTCGATACTTTAATTATTTAGCCAATAAAAAAATAAGTAAATAAATACATAAAATAAAATGGTATCAACAGATTCTGCATGACTCATTTCATTGGAACCAAGAAACCAATTTCTGACAAACATTTCACAAATTATGAGCCATTATTTTCAGATTTAATGACCAATAGTATTGATGCTTTAATGAGATTATTGCTTGAATACTGAAAAATGAATGTAAGAAGTCAGTGTGGTCTAATATTGTTTGGTCCCCATCGCTCTTCAATATGACTTACACAGAACTGTGGATTTTGATTGCTCAGCAGCTCTTATGAAGAGAAAATGTGCTGCTCATGGTCCAGCAGTATGGAGACAGATCAGCCTCAAAAATAACACATTTGCAAAACAAAATTCATAAATGCACAGCACAATTTACATTTACAAAATCCGATTCGTAAATTCAAAACACAATTCATAAATACACAAGTAAAAGCATAAATATTTCCCCAAATGCTCACACAAATGCATCTTACCTAAATAAATTTAAAATGTTTACACAAATATGTATATACAAATTTCTTGAATTAATTTCCATCACACATGAATGATGTTACATGTATTTATGAATCGTTGAATCTGCATTTGCAAATCATCACACATGCGTGGACTGCTTTGAATTTGTGTGTGGTATTTTTGAGACCTTCCTGGCAGGTTAAGAATCATAAATATATTTTTTTTGGAGGATGTTCCGTTCAGCCAATCGCGGTGAGCTTTTAATCCACCAATCAAAACACTCTTTACTGAACAGACTCAAGAAGCTCAACGCTGTGCATTATTCCATGATCGGGTCCTTGATGTAAAGACATTTTAATGGGCAGTGTTGGGCAAGTTACTCTGAAAATGTAATTAAATTACTGATTACGGATTACTCCTTTTAAAAGTAATCATGTTACGGTTCTGATTACTTTATTTCAAACGTAATTAGTAATTAGTTACATTACTAGTTACTTTTTTCTCCATTACATTTATGAAATCCCAGCATACACGCTCCCGATAAGTATTTGTTATTAAAGCATCAACATTCACAGAACACTGTTATTTTAACTAAAGCAAGCGGCTGCTGCGTGCATGGTTTGGTATTGTAATGACCCGGCAGTGAGCGCTAGCAGCCAGGTGCATTATGGGTATTTGTTTAGAGTTGATTTATGTGTTAAGCAAGATGGTTGGGTTTTTGCATTAGCAATGTTATTTGTGTTTATGTTCAAGTTAGTTCGGGTGGGTTTGGTTCATTTACTGCCTTGTTATAAAAAGTGTGGCTGTCACCGTCATGGAGAGAGATGTGTAGGGGAGGCACTTGGCGATATGGCCTTGCCTGTGTAAGTTCTTATTCTGTGTTTAGAATAAAAGAAGCAAGATGACAGTACTGTCTCCTGCTGGTTTGTTCTGTCTGTGCTGTTGCTCACAGAGACTCTCAGGGTCGTGCGGTGTATGGGACGCGAGTGTTCGCACTTTCCAATAACCAAATAAAAAGTCTCGACGTGTAGATGCTAGCATC
>NW_015652166.1:619808-627380 GCF_001515625.1 Sinocyclocheilus rhinocerous
AACAGTTTAGTAGCCTAGCTTAGCTCCAGTTAGCCCCACGTTCTATAGAACAACTGCGCGTTGTTACAGTATGACAGAATGCCAGCAAAGAGCGCTGCATTTATAATCTCTAAAAGACATCTCAGTTCATCGCAATCTCACAAATCTCTGTTATAACAAATATATGCATAATGAATCTTTCATAATGTCTACAATTCGTGTGTTATAATGAGAGGATTCCTGAGCACGCAGATTTCAACACTGCATTGCTCAACGCTGCAAACACGTGTTATAGCCTAAATAGAAACTCTGCATACGCTTGCACCTGTTAATCGTTTATATTTTATATTAGTTCATGTTGCTTTTGTGCAATAGATGAATAACAATTTATTTGTTTTAGATATTTTATGTTTAGATATTTCTATTTTGCGGGAGTCCCGTGAATCATTTTATTCTCCCGCATCCCGCGCACACACACGAGTCTCTGCACTCACCTATCCCATCTTGTCCCGCGCCGCACTTTGTTGCGTCGGGTCTCGCGGGCGCAGGTCTCTAATCCACTGGCACTGGACTCGACAGCGCATGTGCTACATCTTTTACAATCTAGATAAAAAGCATAAAACACTGCATTCTGTCAGCAATGTAACCCGGCAGTAACGTATAGAGACCTCGGATTTTAACTATACTCTATAATTACTATTTTGAAAATTATAACGCATTAAATTACGCATTAATTTTTTAGCATTAAGTTACTAAAAAAGTAATCAAATGACAGTAACACGTTACAAATGGTGCTTTTCCACTGCATGGTACGGCACGGTATGGCTCGGTACGGTTCACTTTTTTGGGGTTTTCCACTGGGTACAGTACCTGGTACCTGGTACTTTTTTTAGTACCACCTCGGTTGGGGTTCCAAGCGAAGCGAACCGTACCGTTACCAAAACATGACGTGTAAACTCTGCTGATCACGTATTGGCTGGAGAGAATCGTCACTACCTGCGTCACTGAACTTGCGACACAAACTGAAAACGTTTTTTAGGAGTCGCGGCAGTAGAGGCGGCGCAACTATAACGACATGTGAATAATCCCGCCCACTCTAAAGCCGTACTGAACTGCAGTGGAAACGCAAACCGTGCCGAGCCGAACCGTACCGTGCCGTACTGAGCCGTACCGAGCCGAGTCGTACCACGCAGTGGAAAACTGCCATAAGTAATGCGTTACTACCCAACACTGTTAATGTGTATTCTTTTTTTTAGCACCTGATTACAATTTCTACAAAATCACATTATGATTTATATCGTTCGCACAAAATACAGCTACCTGGTTAGGCGAACGATATAAATCATAATGTGATTTTGTAGAAATTTGTAATCAGGTACTAAAAAAAAAAAAAGAGTAGGCCTACCCACTAAAATGTCTTTACATCAAGGACCCGATCATGGAACACTGCACAGTACAAAATTGTGTTTTGAATTTACGAATCGGATTTTGTAAATGTAAATTGTGCTGTGCATTTATGAATTTTGTTTTGCAAATGTGTTATTTTTGAGGCTGATCTGTCTCCATACAGCAGCGCTCCAGTGGCAGCATTATGTAAATGAATGGAGGTTTTGGTCTCTAGAGTGGACCGGAGTTAGTTCTGGTTAGTGCAGTGAGGCCTGGGTTGGCTCTGCTCGAGTGTAATCATGTGGCTCAGTGATTTGCAGTCCAGGTCACGCATGGCTCTAGAGCTAAAAGTGTCCCACAGGGCCACTGTCCAAGTCTTTAGGAGATGTTTTTGTTTAGGTTTTACAGTTTGAAAATGAGTATGACTGATATCTCTATTTCACACCAGCAGATTAACTCGTGTTAATACCGTGCAGAATGGCGGCAAACTAAGATCTTGCACTCACAGAGACGCTGTGTTGATGGTCGTTTAGTGAGCCCGCCGCAGAAGGAAACTCTGAGAGGTTTCACCCATAAAATGAAACCATCATTTACTCACACTGATGTCGTTTTAATGTGAAAAAGCATTACTGAAACTAAAGGCTTCTCTTTTCCATACAATAAAAGTAGAAGATGGTTTATACTCTCAAACTCCAACATGGACAGAATCGTAGAAGTACAACAAAAGTAGTCCAAGACTCGGACACTATATTCCAGTCCTTCTGAGATGCAAGTATTGGTTGTTGTTCTTCCACAGTGGATATTCATTTAGCTAGTATTTTTCTTTTGGAAAATGATATTGGTTTGCATGGAATTATTGGCTCTAATGTAATGTTGTTTGTTCTTTTCCATGCATTTACGAAGAATGGAGGCTGAAACATTCACGCTTTAAAAGGGATGTAAAAGCACCAAAAAGAATCATTAAAGTAGTCTGTAAAGTAGATTTTCAGTGCATTGGATAATGCAGTTCACAGAATCAGTCTGAAGGAGTTAAACAGACAGACCTATTTCTAGAGCTCAGGCCACTGACTCCGAGATCTAGCCATGGCTCTTCATTATCTGCGAATAAATTTCTCGTAAGTTATACTTTTGTGTTTTTGTGTCTTTATTGAAGTTTGAAAGCGTCTGCACACATTCATTTTAAATGCATGCATGTTTATTGCTAAATTCTCCTTTTGTATTTGATGTAAAAATTTGCACAGGGTTGAAATTACCTATGATTGAGTAAATTATGACAAAATGCATTTTTGAGTTCTTTTATATAAGTATCAGTTTGATGCACGTACAATACATACATACGTACACAGCTCTTACAATGCTTCCCAGGGAAAGCAAGAACTGACAAAATGTGCATCTTGAAAGCTGTGTAAGTCACTTTGGATAAAAGCATCTGCCAAAAGTCTAAATGTATGCAGTGGTTTGATGGTGAAGTGCTAATAATTGGATACCAAAGAAGAGCAAACGTTTTTTTTTTAATCATCTTAAAAATGCTGTAAATTATTTTAAAGTGAAAGTTAAAGTTATATAATGCAATTAATGTCAAGCACACAAATTACTGTAGATGCACAAAGTGCACACTTTTGGATTTGTGCCGAACAAGAGAGGTATGTGAGCCCAAGCACATTTCCAAACATACCTGTAATTTCCGTTTCGTTTTAAATTTGTTTAGGCTTGGCGTTTATAATAATAATGTTGTTTATAATGTTTCCCACTTTAATTTGTTTGATTTATACTTAATTATTTTTCATTCCTGTTCTGTTCTGAATATTGTTCAATTTAAAGGCCAAGCCAAAAAGCTGTGCTTCAACACACCGCACAGACTACAGCCGACTAACACGTGCGTTCTGCGCTGCGTGAGAGGAATTAGCTGTCTATATCAGCAGCTGTCAATAGTGTATGCATTCGTCATTCAAAACGAGAAACCGAAACAAGGATATACGAGATAAACGCAGATATATGAAACATAAACAAAGCAGTGCTTGCTTACCGTTTTGAATATCAGTTATGTTGATAACTTCATTTTTAATGTTGTTGTGAAACTATTCACATATTGGAATGCTTGGGTAAGATCAGGTAACATTAGAATAGCCTTCTGTCTGTGCCACCTTTATTTATTTGCTTGTTTTCATTACTTTCGCTGTAATTCTCGTTCGCTAAACTGAACATCCAATCAGAGTTCTCGCTTGCACAGACGGCCCCAACGCAAACAGATGCCGACGTGTGGCACGCACCAAACAAACTAGCCCCACAGATGCTCACCTTGGTGTTTCCCGGCCTTAAAGTAATTGTTGTCAAAGGAACTAAAATACACATTTATAGTGTTTGTAATGTTTGTAAACATTTACATTTTTATTAACCGATATTTGCCAATATTTTATTACCAATTTAATTTACCAGTGTGATTTATTGCCAATTTTTTTTTTTTTTTCTTGGCTTTTATTCTCTCTCAACTAGAGGTGTCCCCGACTAAGGATTTTCACAGTCGAATCGGAATTTTCGAATCTTGCCGATATTCGACTGATAGTCGAATCATATGTTTTTGGGGGCGGGGCAAAATACATTACCAAGAGTCAAGTCAGACATTCGACAGTCATAATTAAGTTAACAAATGGAAAATGTGTAACGGACGCCTCGCAGATACAAACGGGTTAAATAATGTTTTGATTAAAACATAGTTAACATTAAACGTCAGCGAAACCCTAAGAATTCACAACATTTTTCACAATAGTGCTCTCATTGTAGCGTTATGTATATGACAGTAGTTATTAATGTTCTGCATTTCTGTTTCGAGCTGCGCGTGTGCTGAAGATGACCAGTAGAATGAAGCAGCAGGTTTTTAATCAATGGTATTTAACTCATCATTTATCTCATATAGAATAAGCTTCGTTATTTATACAACATAACCTTAATATTACGACTTCTAGGCTATCTGCACAAAATGCCACGAATGCACATGAACGTGTCTGTGCGGCTCTGAATGAACTCCTTTTGTGGACGCGTTCTTCACTACAGCAACTGCAAAGCAACATAAAACACTTAAAACATCTTAGCACTGCCGTAGCAACCACTTACAATACCACTGCAACTGTGTACAAATGATAAAACACTCAAAATACTAGGGGTGTCCCCGACTAGGATTTTCATAGTCGAATCGGAATTTTCGAATCTTGCCGATATTCGACTGATAGTCGAATCATATGTTTTTGGGGGCGGGGCAAAATACATTACCAAGAGTCAAGTCAGACATTCGACAGTCATAATTAAGTTAACAAATGGAAAATGTGTAACGGACGCCTCGCAGATACAAACGGGTTAAATAATGTTTTGATTAAAACATAGTTAACATTAAACGTCAGCGAAACCCTAAGAATTCACAACATTTTTCACAATAGTGCTCTCATTGTAGCGTTATGTATATGACAGTAGTTATTAATGTTCTGCATTTCTGTTTCGAGCTGCGCGTGTGCTGAAGATGACCAGTAGAATGAAGCAGAGATTCGCATCATGGATGTACAGCCGACAAATCTGCAGCAACTGCGTGATGCTATCATGTCAACATGGACCAAAATCTCTGAGGAATGTTTCCAACACCTTGTTGAATCTATGCCACGAAGAATTAAGGCAGTTCTGAAGGCAAAAGGGGGTCCAACCCGGTACTAGCAAGCTGTACCTAATAAAGTGGCCAGTGAGTGTATAAACCGGCTGAAATGCTTTGAAATCACTTGTACCCTACCTGATCGAAAAAATCCAGTCTCTCACTCTGTCTGTGTCAATTTGAGTCTTGTTAAAGTTTTAAATCCCTGCCGCCAAGATGCTCCTCTGTCCGTCACGGATTATAGAAAGTCAAACTTAAATCTATAGGGGTGGTTGGATTTATTCACATACGTTAAAATATTTATTTAAAGCTTCTTTCTTTTCAGATTCTTATTTACAGCATTATCTTAATAGGCTGTATATTAACTTATTGTGAGAAAACCAGTAGTTCTATGTGAAATCAGACATTTGAGCACCCCCATATAGCCAAAATAGCATGATCATAACACCCCGCGAATATTCGACTGTGAGATTGGGAGTCGAATCAGGCTCCTCCTATCGAAGCATCAAATCTTCGACTATTCGGGGTCACCCCGAATTTACTATTTATTTTATTTTCTTGCAATCACTTACATTGATCACACCAAAAATAAAGGTCCAGTTTGAATGTGTGTGTGTGTTTTAAACATTAATTTACCAAGTAAATATAGGGCTGAAAAAAAATGCAGCAAGGACTTAACCTGTTTATTGACATGACTTAAGCATTCTGCCTGAAGCGGTTTGTTTGCTCTTGTGCTTCTGGTTTCCCTTCCTTCAGCTCTTAAGTGTGAGAAACTGAAGGTGTTTATGGTGCGTTTTTGATCTTTCTGTTGCTCTGGGTTGGTGGCCTGTTTTAAGGGATAAAGGCAGGTCACGTCAGGCCTTCCTGAGTTTGCAGAATTGGGTTTAATTGGGCTTTCTGGCTTGCTTGGAGCTATTTCGGTCTGAGGTCTCCCCTGGCATTCAGGCTTCATGTTGGGCAGGCCTGTGCGAGGGCAATGTCGCTTTGATATGCGTGTACATGAATTACGCTCCAGCCTTCCGTTTCCCATGCACGTTAATAACGCTCTTACACGTTAAAGCGCTGATTAGGAATTCAGGCTGTGCTTGAAGACCATTCGTCATGGAGATCACATGGGTGTTTGTGACTTATGTCCATGTGGTTGCCTCCGATTAAAGGTTCACAAGCCATTTTAAAAAATAACAACGTCTATATTGTGGGCAGGATGTGTAAATGTTCTCTTCCTGTAATGTCTTAGCAGACTAGATATTTGCTTAGGCAGTTTGCGGGCTTCTATTTTCTTCCCGCTTTTGCCATTTATAGAACAAGTGCAGCTGAAGACTAGTGGCAGGACTAATCAACTAGTCTCCTGCTTTCTCACTGGAACCCGTTGACCTCAAACGCAGTGATTGTCCAGCGGGACCCCTGGCACAGTGCAGGCCTCATTATGCAGGGTGTGTATGGGAACGGCAGTAAACATGACATTTCCCTCCAGCGAGCGGCCCGTCCTAATCACAGCCCTGCTGCACAATATGCAGTAAACCGTCGCCACCACGGACACTGAGTTATGTTAACCCCTCATTCCCTCCATCTATAAGTGTAGCTGTCCTTTATTGCACAAAAAGCACAATATTGCATGCAGTGTTGGTGAAAGTTACTTTGAAAAGTAATGCATTGCAATATTGCGTTATGCCATAAAGAGATTAATTGCATTACTTTTTATGGAAAGTAATGCATTACATTTGCGTTATTTACTATGTTTTTGTCACCTGGGCTGGGCTTGCTTATTTGTTTTTTTTAATAACAAAAAACCTAAAAGTTATATTTTTGCCCTTTCACACCAAATGTGAAATGAATAATCCTCAGGCTGAAGGAAGTGCCTCTGCACCTCACTCCCAATTTCTCTCAATACGGTGTCAGTGAATACATTGGAAAACAAAGTAACTTGCATTACATATTTGAAAAAGTAACTCTGATATTTCATTGATAAAGAGATTAATTGCATTACTTTTTATGGAAAGTAATGCATTACATTTGCGTTATTTACTATGTTTTTGTCACCTGGGCTGGGCTTGCTTATTTGTTTTTTTAATAACAAAAAACCTAAAAGTTATATTTTTGCCCTTTCACACCAAATGGGAAATTAATAATCCTCAGGCTGAAGGAAGTGCCTCTGCACCTCACTCTCTCTCAATACGGTGTCAGTGAATACATTGGAAAACAAAGTAACTTGCATTACACATTTGAAAAAGTAACTCTGATATTTCATTGTAAATTTAAAAGTAATGCATTACTTTACTGGTTACTTGAAAAAGTAATCTGATTGAGTAACTCGCGTTACTGGAAATGCGTTACCCTCAACATTGATTTGCACTGCATTGCTTATTGAACAAATAGTTTAGACTCTAAAATCTGATGGATGGGTCATTTTAAAATAGCTGTTATACTGACACATCTAGGTCCCTTTCATTTATGCGATGCGGAAAATAGATGGAATTGTGATATGGACTGGTGTTTGTGATTATTAAAGCATAAAAATGCATTTTAGCGTCATATAAAATACACACAGAAACTCAAAGGTCTTCACTACAGCC
>NW_015652166.1:628987-631122 GCF_001515625.1 Sinocyclocheilus rhinocerous
TGGGCTTGCTTATTTGTTTTTTTTAATAACAAAAAACCTAAAAGTTATATTTTTGCCCTTTCACACCAAATGTGAAATGAATAATCCTCAGGCTGAAGGAAGTGCCTCTGCACCTCACTCCCAATTTCTCTCAATACGGTGTCAGTGAATACATTGGAAAACAAAGTAACTTGCATTACATATTTGAAAAAGTAACTCTGATATTTCATTGTAAATTTAAAAGTAATGCATTACTTTACTGGTTACTTGAAAAAGTAATCTGATTGAGTAACTCGCGTTACTGGAAATGCGTTACCCTCAACATTGATTTGCACTGCATTGCTTATTGAACAAATAGTTTAGACTCTAAAATCTGATGGATGGGTCATTTTAAAATAGCTGTTATACTGACACATCTAGGTCCCTTTCATTTATGCGATGCGGAAAATAGATGGAATTGTGATATGGACTGGTGTTTGTGATTATTAAAGCATAAAAATGCATTTTAGCGTCATATAAAATACACACAGAAACTCAAAGGTCTTCACTACAGCCTGTCAATGTGACAGTTTGGTGTAACTTGAAGAAATTGTGACATTATTGTACAGTAGAATGTACTTCTCAAAATAAGTAATAATAAAATTATTAAAACATTATTTTATGGAATATCAGCATGTTTCTTCCTTTTTAAAATTTTAATATTAAACCTCTGTTGTGCAGCACAAAAATAAAAGGATTACATTTTCATTTGATTATAACAATATAAACAACATAAAATAATGGCCTTAAGTATTTGTTTAAAATATTAATATGAAAAATGAATGCATCACTAACATTTAATCAACGTGATTTTCAGTAAAATTTTTAGCTAAACTTAAAGGGTTAGTTCACCCAAAAATGAAAATTAGGCTGTTTTTTACTCACCCCCGAGGCATCCTAGGTGTAAATAGTTTAACGTTTTTTAATTTTTATTTTATTTCACTGAATGTTTGCTCATTTTATTTCAAGCAACAGAAATGTTTATGGTTTTAGTTAACTATAATAACCCTGGACACATGATGGAAGTAAAATGTGCTGTGAATATCGTTTCATGTTGACTTTTATTATATGACAGAAAAAAGTGACAGAAGACGGTAACGGTGTATAATTGTCTCTAATGGTAAGTCTTCAGTGTGAACTGTAATATCTTTCTCTAGTGCTTTTAGACCGTGTTTAATGTCAGAAGATTCTCTGAACTTCCTGTAGCTGTGTAATATCCTTTTCAAATGCACTGCTAATAAAAACCATTTCATCATCATTATATGATCCCTTGTGTAGAAAGAGAGCTCTGTTACGGCAGGGCTTTGACATAAAGACCTCAGACGCTGTGTGTAATTTTTGCTCCCTGAGTAACATGTAATTATTTTGGGCTATTGTATGGCTGTTGTGCAAACTCCTATATTTGAGACTGTATTGCTGTCACTGCGGTCGTTTTACATTATGGAGCCCATTTAGGAGACAAAGATGATGAAGGGACTGCTAAAGCAGTGGTTGTCAACTGGTTTTGCTTCAGGACCCAGAAAAATCTTGGGCATCCAAATACAAAACCAGAATTGTTTGTCATAGAAAAGTTCACAAAATAAAAAAACTACCATGAGCTGTAAAGCCAAAACAATACAAAAAACTATTGGCGTGACTCTTGCAGAGGAGTAGTTCACCCAAAAATAAAACTTTACTGGAAATGTCCCCACCCTCAGGCCATCCAAGATGTAGATGAGTTTGTTTCTTCATCAGGTTTGGAGAAATGTGTCTCTGCATCAGTGTCTCAGCAATGGATGCTCTGCAGTGAATGGGTGCCGTCAGAATGAGAGTCCAAACAGCTGATAAAAACATCACAATAATCCACAAGTAATCCACAGCACTCCAGTCCATCAGTTAACATCTGGAGAAGACAAAAGCTGAAACAAATCCAGCATTAAGACGCTTTTAACTAAAATACCATAGAGTCCATAATCCATAATAACGCTTCCTCCAGTGAAAAAGTGGTCTGGTCTGAATCAGGAGAATTAAAATCCAGTCACATATTTTTTTAGAGCTGTTTTGGCTTGTAAACATGTGCTTGATCTGTGCAGATTTCTCTCCTGATTCACACCAGAACACTTTTTCACTGGAGGAAG
>NW_015652166.1:631606-647247 GCF_001515625.1 Sinocyclocheilus rhinocerous
GTATCACAATTTCCACAAAAATATTGGGCAGCACGACTGTTTTCAACATTGATAATAATCAGAAATGTTTCTTGAGCAGCAAATCAGCATATTAGAATGATTTCTGAAGATCATGTGACACTGAAGACTGGAGTAATGATGCTGAAAATTCAGCTTTGCATCATATGAATTTTTAAATATATCACAACAGACAACAGCTACTTTAAATTGTAATAATATTACACAATATTAGTTTTTATTGTATTTTTGATCAAATGAATGCAGTTTTTTAAAAATGAATACATAAAAAAATCTTACCAACCCCAAACTTTTGAACGTTATCATTCACTATATTCATGTGTTAATTAAGCACAAAGTTTGTAATCTTTTGCTTACAAATATAAAGTATGTAAACTATAATCTCACTGTAAGTGTGACTTCTCAAGAGGAGTTATTATTATTTCATCTGAGCTTTAACAGTTGAGATTTAACTGGAGTCCTATGTTTTGGGTTGATCACTGCCTCAACAATGTTTTTTTTTTTTCAGCTTTGCCACATATACATATTTTAGAAATGAACCATTCAATCAACAAAATTAAACACAATAATCCACAAGTAATCCACAGCACTCCAGTCCATCAGTTAACATCTGGAGAAGACAAAAGCTGAAACAAATCCATCATTAATGCATTTGATAACTTTAAACTGTTGTTTCTGTTAAAAATATATAAAAGTCCATAATCCGTAATATTTCTTTCTTCAGTAAAAAAATATCCTGTCTGAATCAGGATAGAAATCAAGCACCGTTTACAAGCCAAAACAGTCCAAAAACAGCTCTAAACGAATATGTGCATGGATTTTGATGTGAGAGACAACAGGAGATGGACTTTTTCACTGAAGGAAGCGTTATTATGGATTATGGACTCATATTTTAGTCAGAAACAATGGACTGAAGTTAAAAACTGTGTTTCTTGCAAACATGCAGCTTGTGTCTTCTCCAGATGTTAACTGATGGACTGGAGTGGTGTGGATTACTTGTGGATTATTGTGATGTTTTTATCAGCTGTTTGGACTCTCGTTCTGACGGCACCCATTCACTGCAGAGCATCCATTGCTGAGACACTGATGCAATGCTACATTTCTACAAATCTGATGAAGAAACAAACTCACCTACATCTTAGATGTTCAGAAGGTGAGGACATTTCCAGTACATTTTCATTATTAGGTTAACTATTCCTTTAAAGTCTCATAAGAATGTAAATGACATGTCCCGTGTAAAGAGCGACTCTGAGTGTCCAAGAAAAGCCTGCTCTCTGTATTCATCATGTGTCACGTCTCGGGTCAGGCAGTGTTTGTATGAGTGCATTGAACTGCTGGTGTTGAGAGGTCAGCTGTAAATAAGCAGTTAGATGACAGCGCTGACCACTAGCTCAGTCCTTTTTAGAAGGACAGCGTTCTGAATCCGAGAGGCCGTGAAAAACATTCATCTGTCTGGGATCCATACGCACGGCACATTGGACAATAAAATCATCATCCGCGCCGCAGGCCGTAGTTAATGTCAACACATTAGCTTCTCATTAAGTTGTCTCTTCAGTTCATGAAGACAGAGACATGTGTTTTAAAATGCCACTGGAACCTCATAAAGACAAAATAGGATGACTTCATTTTGGACCTGCGTTTGTGCTCCTAGTTTTTCTTCCTCGAGTTGTTTTTCCTGGTCAGTTGAAGGCTGCTTTGACAGACAGGGTGTGTGAGAGAGCAGGGAATTGGGTTTGGCAGGTGGCAGTGGGATACTAAAGGGTGTTTTGTGCAGCTAACAAGACAAACCAACACATGCATTACTGTTCAAAAGTTTGGGGTTAATTAAACTGGTCAAAAGTGACAGCAAAGACATTTATTTTATTTCTGTCTCAAATAAAGTTTTCGTTCATTAAAGTATGTAGCATGTTTTCATAAAAATATGAAGCAGCACAACTGTTTTCAACATCGATAATGATCAGAAATGTTTCTTGAGCAGCAAATCAGCATATTACAATGATTTCTGAAGATCACGTGACACTGAAGACTGGAGTAATGATGCTGAAAATATAGCTGCGCATCACAGAAATAAATTACAGTTTAACACATAACCACACAGAAATCAGCTCTTTTAAATTGTAATACTATTTCGGAATATTACTGTATTTTTGCAGCCTTGGTGAGAATGAGACTTCTTTCAAAATAATTAAAAATCTTACTGACGTCAAACATTTTCTAAATGACCCAATGAAGTAAAAGCATTGTGTGGCTGTTATTTGTTGGTTTGCTCTGAGGCATCTACAGCGGCCCTGAGAAGTGTTTGCAGACTTACATCACAGTAAATGGGTCACTACACACTGTTGTTGTATTATTTTACTATTTTATAAGTCCACTTATAATTTCAGTCATTTGAATCAACACCCACTGCTGTGATTGGCTAATATCATTTCATAGCATCCATTAATGGAGTCATTTGTCATTAGCGTTTGCAGTAGGTTACAGTGGCATTTCTGGAAAACCACCAGGCGTTTCTCCAGGGAAGTGACGTTCTGTCCCGGGATACAGTAATAACAGTCGCTTGTTTGTGTCTGAACTATCTGCGGTATGTGCTGTGCCTCTTCAGGATTTTCCTTGATGCTCTGTTAACTCCGCTGATGACCGGGTTGATGGGGTTCGGTAGTGCCACATCACTTTGACCGGACTCATTTAACTCTGTGTATATGAAGCTAAATTTCCTCTTGTGCTGCCTGGTGAACTTTCATTTTGGATATTGACCTTTTTACCTTCTTGACCTTATTTGTTGGTGATTTGAGATCTACCAGCATCCAATCCAACATAACAAGAAAGTTAAATCAATAGCAAGAGTCTCATTCCCAAAACTTCAAATAATCAACACAGCATCAAATAAAATCCTGCTTTAATATACTGTATGCGTGTAATAATAAGTAACATGAGTCTTGTTGATTAAACTGGATTATGCACATGCTATTCTAAGACTAAAATGATTGTACAACATTTGAACTGAAGGTTAAAACCAAACAATAAACAAATAAGTAAATTAAAAAAAAATAATAATAATAAAGAAACAATTATATCTCATGGTCTGAGTTTAAAAATCATTTTATCAAAGTCATTTATTTGAATATTATTTATATACATCAGGGGCCGTATGTAAAGCCGCTCAGAGTAAAAGTTTAGTCCTAAGTGTGTCAAAATTCTAAGAACGACGTCATTTTACTCTTATTCCTAGACTTAAGAATAAGAGTGATTCATAAATGTTCCTAAGACTAGGTCTCAGCTCCTAAATTATTTAAGAGAGCTGGAGAGGTCTCCTAACCTAGTTAGGAGTAACAAGACGGCAGCAAAAAGGAGGAGACCGAAACACTTCCCAACGAAGATATGACATATTGGAGTTTGATGATATGGAGTTGATAAAATTATGCAAACTTGATTTTCAAGATCAAGTCAACACTCAACAAGTCAATGCTCTAACTGCAGAAATGAAAGTAGTAATTACATTTTTTTTTGGCTGGAAAGCTGGAAAAATTCAGCAATGCACGGTGATGACACAGTAAGCAGGGTCTTGCATATCATGGCACTAACCCCACCAAACACAACAGTGGCCAAAAGTGATGCGTGGATTTATTTATTTTTTCTCTGACCCCACATTTCACTTAAACCATCAAAATATGAAGGGAAAAAATAAAACACTGACCAGTGTTGCCAACTGCTTTTAATTGAAAGACGCTAAAACTGGTCACTTAATGTTGCTAGATGACCTCATAAAGGTGAGTTCACTGATTTTGTACTCTGATCCTAAGTTGTACTGTAGGATCTCTTATAAAATAGCTTACCTTTGGATGTTAATTCATGTTCATTATATACTATAGTAGTAAAAAGAAAGATATAATGGGTTCGCTTGCCGCTTGAACTGAGGCGCTAAAGCGATCGCGCCTGCCGCATTAAAGAGCGCCAAACCCGTATTTATTGTTTGAATTTCATTATGAATTTGGCATCATTTTAAAGCTGATACGTTATTAAAAAGTAACAAAGCACAAAGCTTTTGCGATTTACTGGACGGCAAGTGTGCTTCAAATAATAAGAAGTTCATGCATTAACAGAACACAGCATATAGACTAAGATCTTGATAAGAAGAAGCCATATTAGTAATGATTATAAACGAGAATTGTTAACGATATTGCCAATATCCACACAGCTGACAGCTTTACCTGTTGAAAATCTGAAAATCTTCACTCGCAAATTAAATTTGTATTTTTACCGTTTTAGTCGCAGTCTGGAGCCCTGTACAGTTTTTGTTAATATTTTGAATTGGCTTGTGTTTATTTTCAGATTTCATTTTAATTTTAGTTAAATTTGTATTAATTTTATGTGTTTTTGTCTTTTTTTAAAAATATAATTCTGTTTAGGTTTAATTCATTTTTATTTCAGTTTAGTTTCAGTATTCAGTAGTGTTCAGTATTTTTCAGTATTAACAAAAAAATACATTTTAAAATATAATACAATTGAAAAGATTTACTGTATTTTTAAACAAATACATGCAGCCTTGGTGAACAGATTAGACATCTTTCGAAAACATTGTACTGACGAAATTGGACTGACTCCAAACTTTGAATGCTAGTTTATTTCAAGGTTTGAAACATTCTCGTATATAAACACTCAAAATCTGAAGTGGGGACAGATTGAGATTTACAACACAACACAATCATCTTCATCAGCATTGCCACAAGAAGGCGTATTGTAAACGTTATTGTATATTGTACTTTTCTGGTCAGTTTTCTCTTTCGGGTCAAATACTCGCGTGACAGAGCAACAGTTTGAAGAATCGTGCTGAGCAAGATCGTTAAACCGTCGACGTGTTTATATCTGGCTACCTGAATAACATCTGGTTTAAGAGGAAAGTCTATCACCCCCTCGAGTCCTGAGGTTTGTTACTGCCACACTAATGCAAGTTAAATATGTTCAGCAAACAGATCACCTGCAGTGTGTTGGCCACGTGTTGTGCATTAATATACTTCAGACAAATATGTTCATGGTCTGAAGATTTCTGAATCTAGTCACTGCATTTCCTAGCCAGGTCTGTCTTAAAAGACATTTATATTTCAATCCGACAGACCTGGTTAATAACAATAAAACGTGTGCAGTGTGGGACAGCCTTAGGAAAATGCCTCCGGTCACACCCCTGCATACTTGCTGTCTTATCGAAATCTCACACCCTTGTTAGCACACAGTCTCAAGATTCTGCTGCTGTGCCCGTCTCAGTCCGCTGGCATCCGAGGCATCAGAAGCAGTTTCAGCGACTCTGAGTTTCTGACATAACACCAACTTGGTTATGAGGTGTGGAATTATTATTAAATCATTCATTATTCTTCGTTTAACTGTCAAGTCCAGAGTAACCGCATCAGGCAGTGTTTTACTCAGCACTCAAATACAGGTTCCAAAGAGGTTTTTTCTTTGCCAAATTAACCTTTTTTCACTATAAATAACCTTTTGTGGAATGGAAGGACTCCATTGATGGTAAAAGTTATTCAAAGAACCAACAATGCCAATAAAGAAGCTTTGTCTGAAGGAAGGACACAGTGGTAGTTGCACAGGGTTTCAGGATTTAAACCTACAACCTTTGGTTTACTAGATATTTACCCACTCAACCACACCAACCCAACGATGTTAGACTGGCAGTGCCGGTCCTAAACTTCAGAGGGCCCTAAAAAACCAGGAGGCCCCTGTCAGAGTGTTTATAAAAACCCCAAAATGACCCTTGAACCTTCCAGAGCAGTTTCACTGTCAACAAACAACAGTCAGTAATACAATAAAAAAGAAGAAGAAAATAGGACAAATACAATAGAAAAAAGATACAAATGTAGTAAACAATTTAGCCTACTAAACATAATAGACTATTGTACAGAAATGGAACATAAAAATTAAACACTGCATAGTCTTCACTGTATTACCTAAATATACATCGATTTTTATTAAAGTTACTGAGGTTTGTTTCTTTTGTTGTTTGATTAACAGCAGGTTTATTGGCTGCTGTCGCTTTAAGACCAAATGCACTGATCTAATAAAATGACAAACATTTGATTACTTTCCCAACTGTTTATGTTTACAAGATGAAACTAACTGCATTTACGTGAAAACTCGCCAATACGGACATTTTGACACTTTAAGCGCATTTGTGAAGACCAATGTAGCTTGTACTTGTCTGTGTCTTGCTCCGTCTTGGATCGTGGCCTGGGGAGCAACGTCTCTTTCGTACCCAGGCTCACTGGAAATATGTGCCTCTACCTGCGAGGTCTGTCGGGACAGTATCCAGCAGTGTAATATGAAAAATAGAGACATTTATCGAAGAAGATACAAGAAACCTTGTACGTAGGAAAATGACGCCTCAGTCCCCTTTAAAGGGGTCATGACCTGCCTCAGCTTTTTATTCTGTACTGTTCTCTGAGATTAAAGTGTTTAAAACAGCAAGGTCTGGGAAATCAACTGGTCCGGTCAAATATACTGGCTCCTTGCCACATGTTGCTCCACTTTTGGGAGTAATCCTACAAAGTTCATCGTCCAGTGGAAAAGCATTTTGTTTGCAACTTGTTGCTTTTTCAATGAGCACTTCAGAGCTAGAGTTTATGAGGTTCATGGCATCTCATCTTTTAAAGATATTCTGTCAAATAGTCTGTTCTTATTGTGTGCAGCCTGTTTGTTTTTTTGAGTACTCGACAGATCAGTCAAACGTGTTCCAGTGATGCCTGGAATTGACATTTTAATTACAATAGTCAGCACACACGGCTCACACATTGAAGTCAGTGGATGTTGCAGGTGTAGTTTCTTCTGTGTCTTTGTGGAGAAACATGCTAATCTTCCAGCTCAAGATCCAGACCTCATCACACTCTTCTCAGCAGATGCACAACCATGAAATGGCAAACGTTTAAGTCCTTTTTATCTCAATAAAATTTGAGGCTTTTATAGAATTATTCAGATTACCAAACAAACTGTGATCTTTCTGCAGGAAATGCCTCATCACAAGCGCATGGATGAGTCCTATTATAATGAGCTGTTTTGCACCTGTTTTTCTCCTTTGAAGAGCGGACTTTGCAGCAAGATCTGTCAGTTTCATATCTCGTAGAATCTGATGTTTGGTCAGTGCTCTGCAGCTGCGACCTGCTGTTTATTTTGTTCAGGCTAACAGAAAGATTGTTTAACTTAAGTCATAATGACCATTGACAGTGAAGTATGAACTTCAAACAAATTTCATAATCAGCAGCAAATGGTGTTTTCAGTCTGCACTTATTAATAAATGCAGTGGCCATATGTTCAAATACATGAGCTGCAGTGCTCATGTAGACAATAGGTGCTTCACGATGCCATAGAAGAACCTTTTTTGTCTAAATGGTTCCATAAAGAACCTTTAACATATGAAGAACCTTTCTGTTTCACAAAAGGTTCTTTGTGGCGAAAGAAGGTTCTTCAGATTATAAAGGTAAGAAAGAGATGGTTCTTTGTGGAACCAAAAATGGTTCTTCTATGGCATCGCTGTTAACAACCTTTTAAGCACCTTAATTTTTCATCATCAGATTCAATTAATTAAATCCGATTTCAGAAAATGTTCAGTTTGTATGAACCCTAAAAAAATCGATTCACGTTTGTTTTTACATGCATTTTTGCATGTCTCATTCAATGGCAAGTTCATACCAAAAATGGTTCTTCTATGGCATCGCTGTTAACAACCTTTTAAGCACCTTCATTTTTCATCATCAGATTCAATTAATTAAATCCGATTTCAGAAAATGTTCAGTTTGTATGAACCCTAAAAAAAATCGATTCACGTTTGTTTTTACATGCATTTTTGCATGTCTCATTCAATGGCAAGTTCATAAGATGTCAATAGACATACGCATGTTGGTAAGAAGGTATCTTTGAATCTGACTGAGAACATTCAGGCATTTGCATGCTTAGTTTTTTCCTTTTGATCCAATTATTTTAGGTCTACATCATCCCTTTCTATACAGTTTAACTTTCATTCAGATGAAGCTCAATTGGAATATTTGAGGTGTTTAGATTAAGGATTTTCAATCTGATTGAGCTCTTAATGTGATTGTCAGCGGATTATTCAAGATTTCAAGATTCAAGATTTTTATTTGTCACATACATGGTTATATAGAGTTATATAGAGTATATATATATATTGGTCGAGCTCAATTGGAATATTTGAGGTGTTTAGATTAAGGATTTTCAATCCGATTGAGCTATTAATGTGATTGTCAGCAGACTATTTTGGTGTATGTAAACGTAGCTAATCAGACGCGCAACATTTCCAGATTTTTTTAGACGGGAAGGTTTTTGTGTTCTTTGTTTGAACGTCATGTTTTGACTCTCTAAAGACCTCAGACTGGGTTTAGAAACATCCTCAGACCGAATCAAACTACAGTTGCTTAAACTGTAAGAAACCGATGTTTCACGAATTTGTGTGCTGCAATCCAGCCCAATTCAGCCTGTTTGGTATGAAATGTGAAAGATTTAGGGGTGTAAAAATGCTAAATTTTGATTTCATATTTAATTTTTGGTTTCAGGGGCTGGAATTCAGAGCCAGAATTATAATAGTGCCTAGTAAAGATAAAATATTGAGGCTTGTGCATGTTTCCATGTCTCTTTTTTATTAAAATAGACTTCCTAATAGCTGATGTTTAGATTAAGGATTTTCAATCTGATTGAGCTCTTAATGTGATTGTCAGCGGATTATTCAAGATTTCAAGATTCAAGATTTTTATTTGTCACATACATGGTTATATAGAGTTATATAGAGTATATATATATATTGGTCCATGCATAGATGCAGGGCCGGACTTTATATAGAGTTATATAGAGTACATTTATACATATATATATAGAGTTAGTTGGATTATTTTGGTGTATGTAAACGTAGCTAATCAGACTTGCGACACAGATTTTTTTAGACGGGAAGGTTTTTGTGTTCTTTGTTTGAACGTCATGTTTTGACTCTCTAAAGACCTCACCTTTGGTTGACTGGGTTTAGAAACATCCTCAGACCGAATCAAACTACAGTTGCTTAAACTGTAAGAAACCGATGTTTCACGAATTTGTGTGCTGCAATCCAGCCCAATTCAGCCTGTTTGGTATGAAATGTGAAAGATTTAGGGGTGTAAAAATGCTAAATTTTGATTTCATATTTAATTTTTGGTTTCAGGGGCTGGAATTCAGAGCCAGAATTATAATAGTGCCTAGTAAAGATAAAATATTGAGGCTTGTGCATGTTTCCATGTCTCTTTTTGATTAAAATAGACTTCCTAATAGCTGATGTTCTCTCTTTTCCAGTCGGTGGTGAAGACGGGTCGGCTGCTCATCAGTCACGAGGCTCCGGTGACCGGAGGATTCGCAGCTGAGATCAGCTCTACGGTTCAGGTGAGGCTCTTGTGGATGTCATGCTTTACAGATTGAGCAGGAGCATACAGCATTTTCTGCTTTTTGACACTATAACTAAATAATCGTTGGACTTTAAGAATAAAAATTGTGCATTTTATTTGGTAGACTTGTGGCTAGTTGCAGAAACTTAGCCTCTACATTAAAACTCTATGCTATGCGTTCTTAAAGGGGTCATATGATGCTTTTTTAAAGATCATTCATTATTTTGTGTATTTGGTGTAACAGAATATGTTGACATGCTTTAATGTTCAAAAGTGTGTTCTTGTACTATGTAATCAACCTTCAAAAATCCGTACTCATGAACGCTTGTACAGGCATATGAAAATCTCTGGATGTGCTCTTGATATCAAGGATGCATCAAATGAGGAATGTTGTATTTTTAGTGTCCATTGCCCACTGCTTATAATGTAGTGGCCCACTAAAAAGATGTGTTTTGTGTCCTCTTGTCCTTCCTAGTTTGTTTTTTCCAGGGAAAAGACCGGTCTTCACAACAACGCAAATCCTTTCTTTGAATCCTTGAAATTCAGAAGCAGACTTTCTTAAGAACTAGTCTAACCAGCTAGTAGTTAGTCAAGGGGCAATCTGCCTTATTTTTTGGATTCAAATTGAGTGTTTCAAGAAGCATTTCTTAATATTATCAATGCTGAACACCGTTATAGTTTTGCATAAACATTTTTTTTAAGGATTCTTTGATCTGAAAGTCGAAAAGAACAGCATTCATTTAAAATAGAAATCTATTATAGATAGATAGATGTTTTTATTCTCACTTTTGATCAATTTAATGCATCCTTGCTGAGTTCAAGTAAGTGCTGACCTCAAGCTTTTGAACGGTCGTGTTCAGATTCATGAGCGTCTCGTGCCTCGGCGAGCTCGTGCTGATGGTGGAAATTTTCTCAAGAGATTGGTCCATGCATAGATGCAGGGCCGGCCTTTAAACACGTTTCCATTGATGTCAGAGTTTGTTAAAGCACCTGTGAGCAGGGGTGGACACACTGGGCGCTGGTGAGTCAGCCGGATGTGCACAGATAATGGCATTGAGCAGAAAAGATGCTAAAAAAGGCTTTTAGCCTGAGCTGTGGTCAAGCTACTGACGTCTGCGATAACGGCGGCTAACATGTCTGCCCTTCACCTAAACACCCAGGGCCCAATATATAACGCACATGCCATTTCTGCAGTCTAGTGTTGTCACGATACCAACATTTCAGTTGTTGTTACCAATATCAGTAAGATTTCACAGTTAGTTTCACTGTTAGCTCCAATCTCAGTACCATAGCAAAAACTACTGTAACTATTTAATTGTAATGTTTTTAGGTAACTATTTGAAAATCAAAATATTAAATAAATTAAATTAGCTAATAATCAAGCATATAGCCTATACAACCTGGCTCAGTGGTAGAGCATTGCTTTAGCAGCGCAAAAGGTCGTAGGTTCGATTCCCAGGGAACACACATACTGGTAAAAAATGTATAGCCTGAATGCACTGTAAGTCAAGACAAATTCTGAAAAACAAGAACAGTGTTCTGTTGTATTGAAAAGGTTAGTTCAGCCAAAGATTTAAATACTGTCAACAATTACAGTATGTTCCAGAATCCAAGTCTTTTTTTTTTCTCGTAAACATACCATATAATGCAATTAAGGAAGGTTTCATTTTACATGGATATTGGTACAGGAGTGAAGTACAGGCTTGCATAATAAATAATAGTTTAGCAACAAAACATTACATTGTGAATATGGAAACATTTGGATCCACAAGAGAGGTACATGAACCCATAAATTTGGTCCAGCTTTGCAGCTTTACAATACTGAGTTATTACACTGAACTACACTTGTTTTTCTTCCCATATCCTCACATCTCATCGCATTTATTCATGTATTTATTTATTTTCAGGGGATTTATTTGTATATTTGTACTTTAAACTTTAATTATATTAGTTTTTAAATAGGAAAAATGCTGTAGATCATAAATAGTTTTGCTTTTCATTAATTATCTGTGTTTTTTTTTTAATTTGGAAAATAAGTGTAAATAATAGTCAGTTGTTGGTCTGTGCGTTGGTACAGAAATGTTTTATCTTGTGGCTTTCAGTTTTTATCTGTCCTCACACAGTTTAAGGTAAGGCACATCAAGTTCATTTGTGTACTGAACTTCACACATGCTGGTAGTTGCAGTTTCACTTTTTGTTTAGGCTTGATGTTTATAACGTTGTTTAGAATGAATGGCACTGTAATTCATTTTGTACTTCTATGTTTTTGTTCTGTATACTTTTTAATTTGAAGGGTTCTTGTGGAGTGAGGGAAAATAAAATAAAATTTTATAGTGTTTATAATATTTATAAACATTTCAATTTATTTACCAGTATTTTACATTATTTCTGAATGTAATAAAATTTAATATATATATATAAAAAAAAATTTTTTTTACTTATTTTCTGGAAAATCCCATCAAATTGATACAACTTCTTTATCTATACTTAGCAATATTAATGGAATTTTTTGATTTATCTCTCACTTTACTTCATCTGCCATCTTGGATGATTATTTCACTGAGCTTTTTACAGTGTTTTAAGGGATTCTTTGCAAAAGATACACATGGTGCTGCCTTAGTAATGTTTCATTTTAAATTTTTTTTACAATACAATATGATTGCATCATTTTTAAGTGTAATAAAATGCAACCTATACACCGATGCGACTTGTGACTTACACACATGAACACTTTTTTTTCTCTCTCTCGCTAAAATGCAATTTTTACATAGCAACAACTTAGCAAACGCATAGGTAAGGTGTTAAAAATCACCCTAGAAAGGGTAACCGCATTGTAACGTCCTGCTAGATGCCCTCAACAGCTGATCATTGTGCTGACAGAGTTTTCAGAGGCGAACACCACTCACGATTTCTGCAGAAATTATAAAAGTCTAGTTGTGTTATTCTATCACAGTAGAGACACAGTGATACAGCAGAGAAGCTGAAATCATTGAGCAGAGGATCTAACAGAAGCTGAGAGTGTGGCAGCGTACTGTTATTCCTGGACCAGGACCTGGAACAGGGATATTTTTCACATTGATCTCTGTGCTCCTGGACAACTCCATGGAATAGTTGGAATTATATTTGATATCATCTGTCTCGCTCTGTGTGTGTGAATAAAGCAGCCAGATTCCTCTGGAATGTATGCGTGCGTGCGTGCATGTGTATGTGTGTGTGTGTGCGTGTGCGTGTGCGTGTGCGTGGTGTGTGTGTGTGTGTGTGTGTGTGTGTGAGAGAGAGAGGTGAACAGGTTTGTGGCTAGTGTTCTCCTCTAGTGTAGAGTGCATGATCAGACGGCATCTGATCATGTGTGTCTTCAGAAGGGTTGAATTGGCTCCTTTCCATATCATGAGTGTGAATTTGAATTAATTTCAAAGTGAGTGAACACTCAGGATTTGAATTGGAGTAACAGGAGGAATTTCCTGAATTGCAGTTCACACAGCAGACGAGTTTCATTAGCTTAAAGTTGGATTGAAGTGAAAAATTCATCCTGTTTCTAAATGCTCTTTTTATGAATGTTCTTGATAATCTTGTGAATGATTGATCCATGCATATGTTTAATTAGTTTAAATTCTTTGACCTTGAAATTATGTTCCGGTGAATGGCGACTCATCCAATCATTAAATCTACTTAAACCCCGCCCCTTTCTTACATTCAGCTGCATAGCTTGCATTCAGTAAGTGCCACGCCCACATCTCAACATCCAATCAATATCTGAAGCACAGAACCAAGTCCCGCCCTACATTTATTTTCTTTAATAATCAGTTTTACTCCGATGTATGTCAGAGATGAAAACGTGTCACTGTTACATTGCAACTATAACGCTTTTTTAATGTTTTTTAATGCCTATTTATTCTATATTATATTGAATACAACACATTTTTCATGTAAAGTAACTAACATACTACTTCCACATAAATAAAGCAAAGCATATGGACAGCAAAATCAGAGGTAATAGGAGCACATTCTACCAATTGAAAGTTAATTGAATGTTTGTGGGTGTATGTATATATAACTAAATTAATTTCTTCAGAATGAATTCAGCTTCATTAAATTCATATTACAGTTTTGCATTCTGATGGCTGCTTCAGTTCATATTCACGGAATGTGATTTAAAAGGCAGACATAACAAATCTGCCAAATCAAATTTCTGATTCTGAATGTCACGAGGCTCTGATTTACAGAAGCTCAGGGGTAAAAGCATGAGAAATATCCAGTCCTGACATTAGTTCCATGTACTGAGATGATTTGATGGCTCTGCTCTCAGTGACAGTGAAGTATTCTGACATGCTCTAACGCTGACCCGGTTATCAAGCGAAAAATAGCATGAAGTTCAGAATGATTGTCTAAAAATGGCCTTTGAGATCAGCGTTTCAGACATGTACGGCTTTTAAAGGGAACCGAAGGATCTGAGTGACTCAGAGGTGCTTCTGTAAACGTTTCAGTGAATCTGAGTGACTCCTGGAGAAGATTTACTTCTTCTAGTTCTCCAGTTAACAGCCAGGAAGTTACAGTACACTGTAAAAAAAATTCCGTAAAATTTATGGTAAAAAAAAAACGGCAGCTGTGGTTGCCGGAATTTTACCGTAAAAAATACGGTAGCACATTTTAGGTTTTACGGTTTTAACTTAAAAATTTACAGTTAAATACCGTAATTTCATTACCTAATATAATGTTAATATACCAACCTATTGCAAGCAGCTTTTAAATAATAACATGTATAGAAGGTGCACAGTGTCATTCACACAAACACTAAACACCATCATGGTAACACACGTGAAACTGAAATAATGCAATAAACATTAATTTAACAACATTAGGTGTAACATACAACCCTAATATACAAAACTGATAAGAAAAAACTATGACGAAACCGTTATTTAAACAAAAAAAAAAACATCAAATTTGAAATGTAAAGCAGGGAATTCTGGGAATGTCAATTTACAGTTATTCACTGTAAATTATACGGTCTTTTTCACTTACAAAAACGGTATACAACCGTAAAATTAAATGTAATGTCCAATGCAGTTTTTCACCGTATATAGTAGGGGAATTTACCGTTAACCATTTAACAGGTTTTTACTGTAGCATTTTTACAGTCTTTTACCGTTAAATTCACGGCCATTTTTTACAGTGTATGTTTATCAGTAATGACAGGTCATAAACAGCCTCATTAATATTGACTTGTATTTCATGTGGTATGATATGGGAAACATGATAAATTCATTGGCGCTGAACCTCATGTCAGTGGATTTTCTGCTTTCTTTGACCGTGAACTATGTTTCATCTTTTTTCAGAGTATGTTAGTGTTTGAGAGCGTCTGTCCTCATATGGCTTTGGGATCAAATACGCACTTCACAATCGTCTTTTTTTGGCTCTCTCGGTCGGTAATATTGGCATTTCCGTGTCACGCTAGTCTTTGAATACTCTCTAATCTGCAGCTGTTGCTGTTTCCACTCTGAAAGCCAAAAATGTGTGTTTGTGAGGCAGTGTACATAAATACATGGGACATTCTACCAGAAATGTACATTATTTGTCCTTGTCTTGTTACAGTGAATAAAAAGTATTACATCCAAAAAATGTGATTCATTAGGTTCTCAGATATTTTTAAATTTATTAAAAACACTTTTGAAAATAACAAATCCTGTTCTTGTCCTTGTCCCCAGCCAAATTGGACCTACAGCTTTCCTATTACACCTGCGTACACGTAGCACAACACGGGGTTATTGTTTTCACTCCTGTCTGCATTTGTGCCATTGTGCAATTCTAGTTGTTTATTTTTTTTGTATCTGGCCATGTTATTGTTAAATGGAATTTTAATAAATTGTTATTTTTACAAGTGGAAATGTACATTTCTGGTAGAATGTCCCATATATATATATATATATAGATGCATGTGTATGTTTGTGTGTATATACACTACCATGCAAAAGTTTGAGGTTGGTTTATATTTATTTTTTACTTTAATGCAGAGATGCATTGATCAAAAGGGACAGTAAAAGACATTTGTATGTTACAAATGATTTCTATTTCAAATAAAGGCTGTTCTTTTGATCTTTCTATTATTCAAAGAATCGTGGAAAAATAATGCATCACAGTTTCCATAAAACATTCAACATTGATAATAATCAGAAATGTTTCTCAAGCAGCAAATCAGCATATTAGAATGAT
>NW_015652166.1:647435-647943 GCF_001515625.1 Sinocyclocheilus rhinocerous
ATATTAGAATGATTTCTGAAGATCATGTGACACTGAAGACTGGAGTAATGATGCTGAAAATACAGCTGCGCATCACAGAAATAAATTACATTTTAATGTGTTTTCAAATAGAAAACAGTTATATTAAATTGTAATAATATTTCACAATATTACTGTTTTTACAGTATTTTTGATGACATCCATATGTGTACAGTGGCTCTAACAAGCCACATGTACAAATATGAATCATCACATCCAAAACAAATTTAGAAAGCAAGTAGCATTTAACTCCTGTTTTTAATTTGAACTGTCCAGTTATCATTACACTGACAAGTTAATGATATAATGATGCTCTTCTCATATGTTGGTGAAGCTGAAGTAATTCAGTCGTGTTTGCAGTCCACAGCATTGGCTTGACTGCACTTCTCTGTTCTCCTGATTTTCCAGTAAGAGGAGGTTTCTATTCTTCTCGTGATCCAGGTTGGCAGGTGTACTCCTCCACTTTGGGACAAAAAAAAAAAAAAAATGA
>NW_015652166.1:648270-656280 GCF_001515625.1 Sinocyclocheilus rhinocerous
ATCACAGAAATAAATTACATTTTAATGTGTTTTCAAATAGAAAACAGTTATATTAAATTGTAATAATATTTCACAATATTACTGTTTTTACAGTATTTTTGATGACATCCATATGTGTACAGTGGCTCTAACAAGCCACATGTACAAATATGAATCACATCCAAAACAAATTTAGAAAGCAAGTAGCATTTGACTCCTGTTTTTAATTTGAACTGTCCAGTTATCATTACACTGACAAGTTAATGATATAATGATGCTCTTCTCATATGTTGGTGAAGCTGAAGTAATTCAGTCGTGTTTGCAGTCCACAGCATTGGCTTGACTGCACTTCTCTGTTCTCCTGATTTTCCAGTAAGAGGAGGTTTCTATTCTTCTCGTGATCCAGGTTGGCAGGTGTACTCCTCCACTTTGGGACAAAAAAAAAAAAAGAATGACCCCAAATTACCCCATGTCTATAAAACTGAGGGTAATTTACTAAATATGTATTGTGGTGATTCGGGCCGCCAAATGTGTTTTAACCCCTAAAATATAACACACAGTGTGATGCCTTGCTTTAGCTGGTTTTAGATTGGTTTGCTGTATGTTTACCTCCGTGGGCTACTACTAAACTAGTTTTATGCTGCTTTATTATCCTATAGCCGTGATGGTGGAAGTGAGGATGGAAAACACGAATGAACAAACATAAATGCCAAAAACAGCAAAAGTTTGAGAGCACATTGTTTTCCTGCATTGCACGAATGTGTTGGAGTGGAGTGAACTGACCTTTTGCATCTAATTTTAACTGCTATCAGCCGACGTGTCCTTTCCTGGAGTCCATTTCCAGTCATTACAAACCGCTCGCTTCAGATTCAGATTCATCCCATGTAGATAAAACTATTTCTGAGCAGCAGAAGCACTAGGTTCGTCGTGCCACATCAAATCCCAAAGCGGTGATTATATGTAGCGGAGCAGCAGGATGCCAGGCTGGTTGAGACCGGACCGGACTCGAGCATCCAGGACCTGCACAGCCTTTCCTGACATCTCTCCTCAGAGCTGGAACGGCCTCCTGATGCAAATCCGAAACACATTTTTGTGTTTATACAGGCCGTCATGTAAGGCAAGCACAAAGCCCTTTTAACGAAGCTTGACGCTCTTTTGTAGCCACTTCAGAAAACGCCAGCAGACGAAGGAGTTCGCCCAAAGTGCGACATGTTTCACGCTTAGCTCATGCGTTTTCCGTGTTCGGATTTGGACAGTGAGTGTCCTTCAAGAGTTGGAGGTGTCTTCATAGACAGTAGATTTCAGTGTTGGCTTTGTTTGAGGGGAAACATTAGACTCTGCACTGCAACATTAGACGCACAAGTTTTGATGGTTCTGTGCAAATAAGTTTTTAGTCTTCTGCCATTTGGCAATCAGGTTTGTTCAGCTTCCATTTGGGGTTTGATACCTTCTTTATATTCCTCCAAAAACTGCACTAGAAGCTTAAATAGAAACCAACTGCGTGTTGGGGTCACGACTGAGGACAAAAACTCCGATTTTTCCATTCGTTTCTGTTGATCATGTTGCTCTTGATTTGGACGCTGTAATTCATTTCTTGTTCCTCCATATTCAGGTCATGTTCTTTGGTCCAGCGTTGGCTTAGACCAGGGGTAGGCAAGTTCGGTCCTAGAGAGCCGCAGTCCTGCAGAGTTCAGCTCCAACCCTAATCAAACACACCTGAACAAGCTAATCAATGTCTTCAGGATTACTAAGGCTATAGGCAGGTGAGTTTTGTTTTTCAGGGTTGGAGCTGAACTCTGCAGGACTGCGGCTCTCTAGGACCGAACTTGCCTACCCCTGGCTTAGACGATGTCTGGTTAAATCTTCCCTCGACCAAAACCCAGTAGGATTTTTCCACTGGCTTTGGATTATTGCAGAAAATAAACTCTGTGACCAAGAAAAGTCTGAGAAGGTAGTCTTCACAAATGAACACAAAGTTGGTTTTGAAGCCGAAATAAAATCACCAGAAGTGAAATGCTGAGCTAGACTACAGAACAAAGTACGCTAAAGTCACATGACCTCAACATCACCACCAGTAAGCTTCCCGCAATTATTTCAGTACACAAACGAAAACACAAATACAGATATTTTTAATGAAACCTTCTGTTGAAACCTTCCGTTGAAAAATCTAGTATACCAGAACTTTAAGCTTCGAGATAAAAAAAGACATTGAATCAAGTGGTTTAATCAATATTTGGGTTCTTTCACATCAAACAAGCATGTTTGAGCTTCTGTTTATCATATTTGATGAGCTCTATATGTATATGCGTCGGTCAAGGTTTATATGTAAATAAAAGCCTAAATTAAAACTCTTCACCATATGAGACCCTGGAGCACAAAAGCAGTCTTAAGTCGCTGGGGTATATTTATAGCAATAGCCAACAATACATTGCATGGGTCTAAATTATCGATTTTTCTTTTAAGCCAAAAATCATTAGGATATTAAGTAAAGATCATGTTCCATGAAGATATTTTGTAAATTTCCTACCGTAAATATATCAAAGCTTAATTTTTGATTAGTAATATGCATTGCTAAGAACTTCATTTGGACCCTTAAATATTTACCCTTATGACTGGTTTTGTGGTCCAGGGTCACATATAAAGCAGAGTGATTGTTTGAATTTCATGATCTCTTTATGAACTTTTTGAAGCATCTGAGTTTTTTGTGGAATAGAATTTAGATTTCTTTGACATCAAAGTGAAATCAGATCTCTACAATGTGAAAATAAATGATTTCATAAGTATTTACCCCCCTTTGACACCCTTTTGTATAGGTTCTGAAAAGAACATTTCTTTGTATGGTACAGTGTTGATGGAGCTGACTGTGTTTTCTGCAGGAGGAGTGTTTCCTCAACTTGGAGGCTCCCATCAGCAGGGTTTGTGGGTATGATACGCCCTTCCCTCACATCTTTGAGCCCTTCTACATCCCTGACAAGTGGAAGTGCTTCGAGGCGGTCAAGCGTATGATCAACTACTAAAGCAAAGGTAGGTTTTTTTTTGTTTGTTTGTTTTTTTTAAATGTACCATTATTATTTAACCCTGTAAAGCCTGACATATGAAATACTACTTTTTTTTTTTAAATGGAACATTTTAACTCTTTCCCCCACTGCCAGCATTTTCACAAAAGTTTAATGGCACTCAGAATATATCGTTGTATAAATATCTAAACATTCAATATGCCAAAACAATGAACAGAGCCGTCATGCATTTTTTTTATCAACACTTGAATGTGGGTAAGTGTAATGAAAAAAGCAACATTTTGAACAAAAAGCTGAGAAAATGGTGTTTCTGTAAAAGACTACATCCGGATCAGATTCAGAATGATGATCAAAACATCGATGGAGTCAATCGTTTCCATCAACACATCCAAAACTTCTCGTTCCTATACCACTTTCTGGATCGTCATTTCATGCCGTAAAGTTAGGCAGTTGTTTGACGATCATGGTATTTTATATATGCATCTTGCTACGCATGCAATGGCTTGTTTATGCCTCTTCGCCCGAGTTCTGATCCAGGCGTTCAGTACTCTTTCAGAAGATGCATAATAGCGCCCCCTACCGTATAACAGTGAAAACACAGAAAGCTGGAAAATTCCGTCATTGGCAGGGAAGGAGTTAAACTGGATCTTTAAAAATAATAAAAATCGCAATTGTCGAATCGAACTCAATTCATTCAGAGGAATGAGCAAAAATATGCATTTTGGTGCAGATGCTGATTTATCTCCCAATATGAGGATGAACAAATAAACGTTCCTCAAAACCCTGATGATCAGATTTGAGACTCGCTGATTTTTCTTAAATAAATGATGTCTGGATAATCAAGTAAAGCCAAGCTGTTTCAGTCCAGCGAGTGTTCATCTGGAAATATTACTAATAATATCACAGCTATTCTTACGATTATTCAATAAAACAAAGCAAAAGACACATGAAGCATGGAGTAGATTGTGTGTGACAGGTTTTGATCATGCTGATCATTTAAAGGGATTAGAAAGTTGGGTTTCTAGTGTTAAACTGAATCAATATCAAGTACAGATTGACACATTCTCTTATACCTCAGATGTGTTCAGAAACAGTGTGCAGTATCAGCGCTCTTTACCGTTTCTGGTAAGACCAGGGCTGTGTTGACAGATTCATGCTGCTTGTGTTCAGGCTCCAGGTTCGGTTTATTTTCACTTTAGTGTAATTCCAAATATATTCGGCTGTTACAGGTTATTACACAGTTTGGACGCAGTCTGTAGATGCTGTTGCAGTATAGAACAAGCAAAACTGAAGTCGTGTGATCCACAGCTACTGCACACAGACCCAGAACTCAACCGCTACTGTAAACATTTGAACCAGCATTGCCGCTTTTCTCGTTCACAGGCGACACAGATCGAGAACTCGTCCTCCTCTACATCACCGAACAAACCTGTCAATAACACCACCATCACAGCTAACTAGGTTCCTACCTGTAGATGGGACCATGTTACCATGTGTCTAGAGGATAAACGTGGTTTCTGAACACTAACATGTGGACTTCACACGGCTGCTGTGCTCTCGCTGTTACCTGGATGTCACCATCTTCCGTTTAGTTTTTTCTTATTAAACTTAATTGAGGCCGGATCTTGTGTGTTACTGTTTTATTGGTGAGTTGCTGAATGTACCATCTTTGGTTTAATCGAATAAATCTCTCTTCTAAAACCTAGCTGCAGCTTCACAGTGTGTTGTCGTCAGCAGAGACGGATGCAGAGCAAGATTTGAACCACAAACCGTGGACAGAAAGATAAATCGGCGTCTTTCATTTTGGCGGCTCGGTGCTGGGCGCGGCGCTCGGATGACCTCAGGTTGAGTGTATTCTAGCGTCCGGCGCACTCACACACTGTCATTACTCACTTAAGCATATGCAATCCGGCCCCAGTGATCTTCACACAGACGCTCGGCTGAGATCAGATCTACACTCCCCTCTGAGTTTCACGTGAGGCGTTCTTCCTTCACGGAGGAATGTGCAAAACGTCAAATACATAGATGACTGACACATGCTTGGGTGAACCTGTCAGCGATGGCTTTCCCAGACTGACAGATGTAATTAAGATCCACATGCAATACAAAATCACAATCAAGACATTGGCAGACACAGTTAACAAAAAGCACTTTATGTGATCTTGCTTTTTACACGGCTGCTTATCAAATAAATACAATTGATTAATAAATAGCCAATAAATTGATTAATGTTCCGAGCAGGGTTGCCAAGCAGACCCCCGACGGAGGGGAAAACCGTGGGGAAAAAAACGTGATTGGGCTAGTTTTGGGCTAGTTTGAATAGCAATTGGGCTGGTTTTGAACGCAGACCTGGCAACCATACTGAGTAAATGACGGCAGTTTTATTTTTTTAGGTTAACTGAAAATCATGCAGTACAGGACACCAAAGAAATGCTAAAGAAATACATTATTCATCTAATTTAATTGAAGACTCTAAACACAATATATCAAAAGATAATTAAAATACCACATAAATAATAAGACCACATTATAAAGCCTTTTCGATGTTTTCATGAAGACTTTGTATTTGTCATTTTACAGTAAAAACACTAATAGCATGTGCTACATTATTGTGCAGATCTTAAACAATGGCAAGATATGAGACTTAGATTATAACTATGGTAAATATAATCCATTGTAACTTAAGTGTTCATTGTGTGTTATAAACCATCATACTCTTAAAAGCTATAACCACAAATAAGTATCCTTATGATTATTTATGAGATAAAACATACAATTTTTTTAATAATGCATTATTCATTTATTATAATGCCTTAAGAATACCCTTATAATGTATTGTAAATGCAGGCTTAGAAGGTGTCTGTTTAACCCTTGTGATGTGCTGAAAATCCTTTATCTCACTGATTTAAAGGACAGTGGTTTCCCCCATCAAGTCATAGACGGGTAATTATTTTATTGTTCCCATATGGGAAATTGTAGTGTATTAGCATCTTGCCAAAGCCAACACTGTAAAATACATAATGCATTACAATTAATTCATTATAGAAGATTTACTAGAAAATATACCGTAACAAACACAATGGTCTGAACATAAGGCAACAATTATGGATCAGGCGAAGTTAAATGCCATTTATTTGCTGTATTTGGCTACTCAAGAGTCCATCATCTGTTTTGCTGTTGAAGTTACTGAAGTATGAAAAGTTAAAATTTATTGCTAAATGCTGACAAATTTGGCATTCATGCACGCAATATTACAGTGGAAAGAAGTGTTGGCTATTACAGTCTATTAAATCAAAGTTGTGATTAATTTATAGAGGTTTTAAAATTTTTACAGAGATAATGGGAACGGTCATAAAAATAAAGCACACAGTTCTTGCATTCAATTTGGTTACTATTTTGAGAAACGGCCTGGATTAAATGTGCCTCTGACAAATAGTTTTATGTTAATATGATGAATCTGAATTATAAATGAAGTGTGGTTTGTAATGACTGGAATTACTCCTCTGCTGATTGACAAGAGCTAAATCAGACATGATGTGTGATGTAAATCGGATGCATTTCAGAGCGAAACAGGATATTCAGTGACAAAAATTACAATTTTATCCATTAGTAATTGATTGGAAAGTTAAACGTGTCTCTATATGACAGGAGGTTGGAGGAGAGGGGTTGAAAAAGTAAGAGGAATTCATGACATCAGCCAAAAAGGAAATCCATTTCAGAAGTGGATTTAGATGACAAAGGCAAACATATTTTATGTGCAATAGCTTAAAACGTACCAGCAACATGTGTTGAAGTAAATCTCTACCAGGGTTGTGCAACATTTAGAATAGGGGTGCCTTTTAAATCCTGAATTTGAAAGTTTTGATGGAAGTTTTTAGGACTGAAATAGACAGACATACAGAGAGATCACCAGGGTGGAAGAGCATGTCATTTCCCAGAACACGTTACTCGAGCTGAATTTTTTTTAGAATTTTAGTTCAGATTCTGTCATTCAAATTCAACTTCCTATGTGTTATGGCCAATTCTACGGTATGGTGGTACTTCTCGGTGGCCGAGAAGTGCAAAGCAAATCACAATTCTGAAAACAAAATTAATGACAAGCGCTTATCCATCTGCACCACTGGAGCTGATGATTTGTAACAACTTTTAACTAAATGTAAATAGACACCCCATATTTTTTATTCCATAGTAAGGGCAATTCATACAATACATTTAAACTGAGCTACTTTAATACCATCTCCGAACTTTCTACCACGACTCTGCTGTTCTTCGGCTGGTTCTTCCCTGTATACGTTGATTGACAGATGTCTCGTCCAGTCAGCGGTGAGTAATCCCAAACCAATGGCGCTGACTCAAACTATACCTACCTCTTCCGGTTTGTCTGATTTGTAGTTGTGTTTTTTGACTTGTTAATTTGTTTTCGGATTTGTCATTGTGTTTTCTGACTTGTTATAATGCTTTCTGAATTGTTATTTTGTTTTTTAGACTTGCAGTTGCGTTTGTAATTTGTTATTTTGTTTTCAGAATTGTGATTTGTTTTGCACTTCTCGGCCACCGTAGAATTCAGTTAAAATTCACACTCATGAACTGAAAGAGTCAATTTCTCAAATAAATTATTAGAAGCTAAATGGGTGCAGATAAAAATGAGGGAAAAATGGGAAGTAGCCAGACAGTTGAGATTGATATACTGTATGATATACACTTTAGAATAGGGAACACGTATTCACTATTAATTAAGAGTTGCAATGATCTGATCTGCGCCAGGCAGATGCGCTGTTTACGTCGTTTACGTCTTTGATTTGAACGAAAGCATCGTATCCGCGTGGCGCAGCTGACACAGAACAGCATACGTTGTTTACGTATGTGATATTCTCCAAAATGGCGCTAGGGTGACGCGGAGGAGACGAATTGTTGAATAATGTCGTTATTTTAGTTTTCTTTGCGTACAAAAAGTATTCTCGTAGTTTTTGTAAAATTACAGTTGAACCCCTGATGTCACGTGGATTATTTTACC